>NC_031774.1:32176183-32186738 GCF_001522545.3 Parus major | reverse complement strand
TATTTGTCTCTATGTTATCATGTCATGTGTACAAAGAAATGGTCAAAAATGTAAAAGAAGGGGTTTTCTGGAAATTTACTCTAGTGTTCTTATTCTTGTAGTTTGTTAATAAACTGTCTTTATTCCTTTTAAGTTTTAAGCCTGTTTTGCTCTTGTTTTAATCCATGTTTCACAACAAGAAATAAGTAATTTCTTTAGTTACTGGTTTAAAACCACGACAGGAAAGAAATCAGCCTTAACCACTAGAAAAGTAATATTCTTCCAGAATTCTAGAAATCCACCTTGATTCCATCTCATCAGGGAAGTTATCACGTAATTTATTCTAACCTATGGGCTGTGCTAGCCTATGAGATTGCTGTTGTTGATGCATGAAGAATAATATTGATTCATATTGCAGTTGCATAAATTTGGTACGTGGAAAGACCTACCCATGCACTGAATACATGAAGTAAGTGATAGCTACATGCAGTTGCTTGGCTACATTTAATGACTTCTGACATGTTCAGGAGCAGAATGCTAATAAGAAGTAGTTTTTAAGAAGTGATGCTGAAGAGATGGGGAGGCTACTACAGTCATTCTACAGAGTGCAACATGGTAAGGACCACCAGGTTTCACCTTCAAGAAAAGATGACAGACAGACTAAAGAATATTCCAGGTTATGCTAGGTGATGTTATTTTTCCATGCTTCTGTTTCACTTGATTATAACATTTAATATTTAGAGAGGCAGCCAGTTCTGTGACATTACTTACCAGAAAGTACAGTCTCAGAACAGTGTGCTGTTATGAGAGAAAATAGTTGTAAGAATCCATTGTTTCCTCCCATTTAATTAGTTATGGTTTAGTAAAACAGAGTATGTTAAATGAATGTAGGTATGAACCCTTTTACTTTCTTGGTGCTTAGATTGCTGGTATTAGTTTATATCCACAAGTATAATAATTCAAATCTACTGACTTGACAATGTGCAAGTATTGTGTGTTTGGACATAAGTGCAATAAGACCAAGAAAGATCAGAAACAGTTTGAATATTAGCATTCCCTTAGAATTTTTCTGTCTTCCACTTAAAAAAAAAGAAGTCCTCAAATATCTCTGATGGAGGCTCACAAGGAAGAAGGTCTAGTAAAATCAAATAATTTGCATTTAAGGATAAGGGTAATATGTATGAAAGAGATGGATATCTTTCTTCATATGATTTCTTTGGTGATGGTGGTATTTACCTCCAGGTTCTCTAAATCAGTATTGTTATTAATGATTTATGAACAAAATGAGCTTTCAAAGGGACTGGGTAGCACCCTACTGAAAAATTCTTTATGGTACAGTGGGTAGATACTAACTTCAGTTTCACGAACTGAAGTGGATATCACCACAACAATGTTGGGTTTTATCAGAGTTTTAAGTGACTTGTAAATTATAAAATCTGAGAGTGTTCTCTGTGAAGAAAATGTCTCTGTCATATTTACATAGCCACATTCATTTTGGTGACACCAGGTAAGCACTGTCCTCTGAAGTGAACCAAAACGAAAAGTTATGATATGTAGGATGGCATGGAGTGGTGTGAAAGTCACAGCATTTACTTCACTGGATACTCACAATGTAGATCCAAGAATTACACACAGTCTTAACTGGTCAGTGTCCTTTATCAGCAGCTGTGAAAAATCCCACACACTGATGAAAATGCCATAGAAAATGCACAACAGGTTCTGTGGAAGGTTGATGTTTTGCTGGTTTCCCACTTAGATGAATAGCTTCTGATTGAAGGATGAATTTAATGCATGATCTCCACAGTGGGAAGTTGTTCTTTTGGTGTACTATGTTTTTCATGCTAACTTAGATGTTTCTTTCATTCAAGCAATATGCTTATAGCAACTGCAAGATCAAGCTGTAACTACAGTGACCAGGGCTAAATTTAAGTAGCAAAAATGTTGCCTCTGTTTTCCACAAAAAAGGAAATGTTGATTTTAAAAGTAACCTTCAGTTTATATCTCCCCCTCTCTTACCACTATTTAAATTTTCTAAAATCCTCTTCCTTCCCTGTGCAATTATTCAGAATTTCTTCCATCCACTTTCTTCCTACATACAACAAATATGGCTTTAATATTGAATTTGCTGTACTTAATAATTATTAACAAAGTGGAATTAAAAAATACATGCCAATTATCAAATTATTTTTCTTTCACAGTTGTCTTAAAATTTTTATTACCTTCATTTCCTGCCTTTAAAATCTTCCTCTTTATGAGAAATTGTATATGTATAATAACTAAATCAAGACAGAGATGACTATGAGGCATTAAGCAAGTATCGGTTTTGCCCCTTAGTTCCACCATCTGCTGTGATACACACAGTGCACTTCCAAAAGAAAAATATTCTCTGCATTAAGCTCATTATAGAACTGACAAACTTTGATAGGAAAATAATAATTCTCTACATTGTCGCTTTTGCTATTTTAACATTTACTATCAACTGCCACTTAAATTCAGCTCATTACAAAGGACACTGTACAATCTACTACACAAAAACACACAGCATTCAATCAATTTGGTTTGAAGTAAGAAACACAAAGGACTACCAAGATATACCTTGGGCTGTAAAACCAAGGTTATCAGGTTCATAGGAAACCTGAAGTCAATTACACTTAGAGTGTTCTCCATCTTTCTTCAAATCAAAAAATTAATGCAATTTTTTAATCATGAAAATGTGTTAAATGTACAAAAGTAATGGAGATCCAAACCTTGTATATGAGAAAAATATGCATTTTCCCACAAAGAACCTATGGTCTCATTTTTATGGAGACAACACCTTAACAGAACTAGCAAGAAAAAATACTGACACTGATAAGCATGATAAAATATTACTAACATACTCTATTTTGGTACAACAGCAATATATTACATACACATAAATTAACTTAACCAGGAAGGCACAGTTTTCAGAAGTTCAGGGAAACAAATTCAGTTTTATAAATAGCATGATCATGAAGTCATTCAAAACAATGGACCTTTCTCTCAACTATAAAAAGCTTCTAGATATGTTTTCTAATGTATCTTTATAAAACCAGGTTAAAAAAAAAAAAAAGGGAAAGGAATAAAAACTTTTTATTGAATATATGCTACTCATGCTGCTTCTTGTACCTTTACAGATATACTGTACACATATGAAGATAAATTAGAATACATAGAGATGCACAGGAACCAAAAATTAATTATGATTAACATAATTATGATTAATATTTATTATACAGTATATACCTATACTTTGGTAAAAGCATTGGTATGACTTTTTGCATGGTGACATTCTGTGCTCTGTCTGGAATTCACCCCTTACAAGCTTTAGGAAATGCTGAAAAACATGTGGTTACTCACCATCAAGTTTATATAACCTTGCCCTGCATGAGAACTGCAACTGTCGCCTCCAAAATAAAAACAAAATAAGGAAGGGATACTGGGGTTCCCCTCCCCCTTTGCCAAATGAATACGTTTCTGTGTCCTGTCCAGGCTCCAAGAGAAGGAAGTTGGGTTCAGTTGTCAGAGTGCCAACACCACGGCTCAGGAGAATAGAGCTCCATTGCCTGTTCTTGCGCTTACGTCCTGTGTGAACCCGGGTAGCTCACAGTTCCCTCCCTTCCCCCGAAAAATGAGAATAGCACTGTCCTAAAGCCAGCTGTGGCACTGATAAATAAATACGAGGCTGAAAGATATCCAGGTTGTGTGAGGGGTGGGAGCACAGGCACAGCAATACAATCATTTCTCTTCTTTAGTTGGCTCACAGAATATTGCTGCACGACATACCTGGAGTATACAAATGCATTTTCTCTTTCAAATTATTCAACACAGATAAAGATGTCTGATTCTAATCATTTCAACATCCAACCATTTCAAAAAACTGAGAAAAACAAAGTCTGGGAGTTTGACATTGTGACATCACAGCCTAACATTACCCATCCATTTAGCCACTGTTATTAGACAACAAATGTTACCACTCTTATTACTGGAATAGGCACAGACATAACAATGTTAGAGTATCCTAAACCAAATATTTTTGGATCGAGGGATTTGAGATATTTTTTAAATGTACAAGGGAATAATACTTAGGAGGGTAGTGGTATTGCTTGTACATAACCTACACTTGATGATGTGTGTTGTACTGTTCCAGGCAGAACTGCTCTACTGAACTCAGTGATCCATCTTCGATTTTTGTGATTCTGTCTTTCCTTACACACATTCTCCTTTCTATTTATTTAAAAAAAATAATACCTGATTTATTTAATTGGAACATATTCCTTTAATTAAACTTGGAAATATTGTTGAGAGTGGAAATACTCTTGAGAAAAGTACTGACTGTATTTCCTTGATTAGCTTATTACTTTTTATGGGAACTTGCAAAAGAGGACAAAAAAGCTAACAACCATTTGAAATGAAATCACTTAGTCTTCATGGATAAGTATTTTCCTGTAAATATTTGATTCTCCATTTACCCACCATATGTCCAGTAAAAACAAGGGATGGAAAGTGGCCATTTCGGTGACCTTGTGTCCCTCCCTTAGAGGAAGGCAGCTGACAGGTAGATATATGAACAGTTTGTTATTGCAGATTCCAGATCTTGTGATTATCTATGACTCAACTTCTGGGGTTTTATCTGGAATTCCTGTGCCAGGTCAACTTGTGTACTACTCCTTGTCTTTACCTTGTAGCGACCCCAGGTTAAAAATACACCTTACAATAATACATAACAGTTTCCAAAATTACTGGTTGAATTGAAATAATGATGGCAAGCTCCAGACAAAGAATGATCCAAAAGATATGTCTCAAAATGTAAACTTCAGTTTATCCGTGAAGATATTGTCATTATGTTATTATGCTATCATTTATCTATACTTTTGTTGGTTTAGTTTTCAGATTTACTTGATGCAGTAGATACAATAGATAATTACCATTCATTTTCTTATTTAATAAACCATATCAATTATGTAATCTTTCAGCATATTATGTGATACTGGCAGATTATATATTTTTAAAATATCTTGTTAGAATTGCTTGTGAATTATTTGATGAGGAAACATAAGTATTTACATCTAAATCTCTTTTATGTGTTTAGGATATAGTTCCATATTTATTCATTGTAAAATAAGCAAAATATAACTTATGAATCAGTGTCACTAATACTTATAAAGTACTCTAAGTTCCTCTGGTAAATATTTTGTTAAGAATGTGGCACACGTTGGTAAATTCTGTCTAAATCTTCCTGCTCCTTTATCCAATATCAGGTTATATTTCCTTGCCTCCCCTAAATAAATTTCAAATTCTGCTGATGTCATGTCCTTTGCTAATATTTTTTGCTACATTAGGCCTCTTCAAAAGTTTTATTATTTTCCTCATCAACAGAAAAAGAAAAACCACTTTTAATTTTTGAAAGCTATGGATGTCTTATTTTTGAAATACATCCTAGTAACCTAGGATAAGGTCATCTCTGGCCTTTCTTACAGCAAAAAATAAATGCATTTTATTCCTCTTCCCCATCATTCACTTCCTCCTGTAGATAGCATAGATGTTCTGGCAGAGATTTGCTGACATTTTGCTTCCTTCTCATTAATCTCTATCTTCTGAGCCCTCACTACAGCACACCTATCATTCTTAGGGTAATGTTGCAGGATTTCTCCAATTTCCTGTGGGAATATCTTTCTAGCAAGATGCAGAAGCCAGGAGAGAATTGTGACAATGCACTATAAAGTAAACAATGCACATGTTATTGGAGAACTAAGGGAGGAACAGGGGACAAGAGTTCTGCTATTTTTGCTCATGTCTCAACACAAGATTAGCCTTCCCTGCACGTAAACACAGGAAAACAGGACATCTTCTCCTTCAAACTTAGACTTCAAACTGCAAGTTAGAGAAAGTACCTAGATTTGGGTGGTTTGCCATGGCTCAGTCCTGTCTCTGTGCTATGATTTGTTGTTTCTCAGTAGTACTGGCTCACTGGGATTTCCTGAAAGGTGCACAGGTACCAAGTAATACAGCAAAATATATGGATCTGAAAAACAATAAAAAGCACTTCATTAGAGATTGAATTTATAATGCAGAAATAAGTATTATTTTATAATTTTTTTTTCAGTTACAGTGTTGCACAACCTTTGTAACCAGGTTTGGATAAAATAAACAAGAAGGAAATACATAAAGGAGTCTGCTGCCTCAACAAAGGCATGTGGATGTAGCTGTTGAGTAGATCTCTACCATTGTAGATACGCTGTGGTATCAGCCTTGCCTCCAGCCACCACTCCAGAAGTAACCAATATTTCCATACATCTTACAGCACATGTTCTGTGTCCACATGAATATGCCAGGTATCTCAGAACATCTCAGACAACACCAGATGTTTAACTTGGAAACTGGGGACCACCCTTCACACCTGCTTGCTTGTGAGCCTGTTGAATCTGAACTCAATAAATACACTACAAGTCCCTCTTACTGTGCAAGCAATGTACTCCCAACTTCAGAATCAGCCTTTTTATGCTTCTTTAAGAATAATTCCCTCACTGCAAAGCTTTAGACTGATATTTTTTATCTACTCTTGTTATGAGATGTTAAAGATGAAAATAGCATAATAACATAATGATGTGTTAAAGCAGAAATGCTTTGGAAATTGATACCCATGCTCCTTAAGCCAGCACTTCCCGTCATTGCTTCCAGTTTTCTCAGCTGCCAAAAAGAGGACAGGTTTTTTTTATCTCCTCCCCATTTTTTCCATATGCCTGTGCATTACACTATCTATAGGGTGACAAATTTGAAGTGCACACAAAGAATTAACATATTTAATTTTTAGAAAATACACACAATTCTTTTATTGATTTAGAAGAGTGCTTATAGCCAAAGTGGCATTATACCAATTACTAGCTCTTTCCCAGAAAAATTAACAATAGATTTCAATCCAAACTGTTTAGAGAAAACACATTGCTAGATGACCTGGGAAGCTCACTGTTGTGAATGTGGCTCTAGAATTATTTTCTTTTTGACACCATACCTCACTGGAAAAGTTAAAGTGCTGCTATGTCATGGATGTTGACATAAGTGCAAAAATTAGAAAGAAAAATTAGCTTATGAAATAAGTTATCTGGCATTTAATGGTGAATGGTGGAAGGTTAAAGATGTTAAGATCATACCTGATAATGGAAAACTAGAAAACAAAAGAAGTAGCCTATGAGCTATGGCTTTTAGACATATAGGAAAATAAACTTCTGACTTGAAAGGTTTAATCCCTAACCCCTTCACATTTTGCAAGGGAAGCTGCTTATAGTTGGGCATTTTGCATTTCCACTCAACAGGCCACCATGCTGGCATACAGTGGCTGAATCAGAAATATGGATTCTAACCAAAATGTACTGCTGAACATGAGGATCCTCGATTCTGCTCAGGTTATCAATTTCTTTTCAGCTTATTTGTTACATCTATGGAAACAGTAACCTATTGTGTCAATAATTTTATTCTAATGATGGAACAATTGAACAATTATCAGGAAAATAAAAATTTTCAAAAAAGACTGGCTACTTACAAAAAAGACTGGGAAGGAAATAAAACATCATCTAAATAATGATTACATAATATCTTCTGTTTGATGGTCTGAGTTACTGCTCTTCCTTCACTTGTAAAGTGTTCTCTCCAGTTTTGTTCCTTTGTACAAAATATCCTGAGTCTGTTTACAGAAGAAATAAGTTAATTTACATTGTAACTGCCAGTTTCTTTTAAAAGTGTCTATAATGCACATATTTGCATAACTCTGCATGTTTTCAGGTGCAAAACATTATGGCTTCTGAATCAAAACATCCCCCAAAAAATGCTTAAGATTATCCTTACCCAAGAAATATCTTCACTGAGGTTTAAATAAAAGCAAAAGGAGATGATTTTGTAAATTGAAGCATGACACATAGGCATTTTTTAAAATATTCTGTAACAAATAAGAGTGCAAATAAAAAATTAGGACATTTTCTTATTGACATAACTTGTGCTGTCATAATTTCAAAATGCCTCATTGAACTGAGGAGCCTGTTGCTACAGATAATATGCAGATGAAGTAGGAAGCAGACATATCTCATGTCTGCTTAAGCAAAGCAGACTGTACCAAAATATACAGAAATAGCTGCATGGAAGCATTAAGTACCTTACCAGCATGTCAGTGAAAGAGTAAGCTTAAATTGGTGGGCTACATGATGAGAATATTGAACTTTCTGAAGACCTCAGACCTAGCTAGATGTATGCTTTTTCTGTCCATTCAATAATTTTCTCTGCTTTTATCTGTTCTGCTCATACAGCACACATCCACATGGCAAACAATGGCTCCATTCTGGTCAAGAGAAAAATGAAATATTTGCTGTATAGCTAAAATAAATGTTTCTCCAAAGAAAAGGATGTGGTTTTTATGGTTGCATCTGTTCATTCAGAGTCACCGTTAAGGTCATAAAATTGACAACTCACTTTTGTCAAGATTTGCAAATGAAAGATTAACAATGTGAGTGCCCAGACTCTTTTACAGATTGCAGAGTTTCCTCAGTATTATTGACACAACTAATAAAAAATATTAGTAAAAGACTAATGATTGGAAGGTACTAAATACCTGCTTCTGTAAAACAAGCTTATTCAAGACAAGGAAAGATCTGACACTTTCCAAATCATTTCTTAAGTCTTATCGAAACTACATCTCTAATACAAATCACAAACCAGAAGTTAAAAATTCTGATTGTATAAGAGCAAGAGATGCTTAACAAAGTCCCATGAAAGCTGCTTTTCACAAACTAAATTTAACTAAGTGCAGAAAATCTGGAGTGGTTCCTCTCCAGTGACACAGTGGGTGTTAATTTATTAATCACTCTTCTTTTGCTAACGTCATCCCTAGGACATTATACCCCCCATATTCTTAAACAGGCAAGGGTGACTAACTGCACACTGTACGTGGCAGCTAACAAAATAAGTCATTAAATGCCTAGGAAAAACCAGACTTGAATAGATGGTATGCAACAGAGAAAGACAGTTGACAAAATATGGATTTTGCAAACATCCATTAATCAAATAAATTCAAATATTTGTTTAGAAAATTGTCTTTCACAGATCAAAATGAGTGAACTAGTATTGTCAAACAACACAAATTGAGCATTTGGCTTGACATCAAAACAATTACTGAGAAACAGTCAGTGTAATCTTTATTCAGATTCAGGGAATCTTCCTTTTTCAGGAGTCCCATTCCCGTTTCTAGGGCCATCCAGAGAGGCAGATGCAGAGCAAAGGAAATGGGTACAGTTGAGTTTGCTCCTTGCTATCTTAGCTGGTATTTGGTGCACCATTACCTTATGCTAGGAAAAACAAATCAAAACAGGACATGTTGCCAGCCGATGAATTCATAGTTAAAGGAACAGCTAACAGTTGTAAGATGTTTATCAGCTCTGCTTGCTCGTTTTGCAGATGTATCCATACTTTCTGTCATATGATGGGTTTTTTTTGTATTTTTTTCACTGTAATGTGGTAGAGACATCCCAATGGTCAGGATTCTCTGTGCCAGCAAATTCTAAAAGATATTCTTAAAACAAATACACGATGAATGACAAGTGGCAGTAGAAATCCATATGCTACCCAGAGGATAATGCAGCAGTGTTTCCTGAACAGCCTCCATGCTCCTTTATGATAGAGATTAGATGGAACTAGAATTTAATCTGCCTGGCAGCAATCACAAATGAGGGATTCAGCAAAAATTCGGCTCTTCAAAATAGAGGATTATGCTCACACATGTGTGCATACTCTGGGAAAAAAGAACTTACAGTATGTAATATATATGCTTTAAAAATTAATCATTCATTAAAATGCATTAGTCTTTCCTCCCCATAATTCCTTCTTTTCAATTGGTATTCCTTCTGTATAAAAGTACTAGAAAACTTGTAAAAAATCAAAAATAAATAACCTCTATTTTTTATATTTTGTCTTTCTGAGACTATCTTTACCTCAAAATGCCTCCACTGAAAGTTCCACAAAATATTTGCATAATCTATATAAATAAAGCTTGATTTTAAGACCTGAAATATATGTAACAGATTTTATGCGTTTCTGCTTTTTTGCTTCACTGTGCTCAAAAAGTTAAGTATTTTTAAGTGTAAACTTAAAAAAAATAGGCTTTTAATATAAATTTAGATTGATAAAACAAAATGCAATGTCCTAAACATACAAAAAATTATTTTTTGAAAAGAAATTCATACTATTTCATCAAAACCTGGGTCTTGTTTTACAATACATAAAATATAAAACTGATAGAACCATTGAAGGTTGCCTTTAAAAAAGGGGGTTTTTAATTTAGGTTTTTATTTCACTCTCTTTTTTTTATTCTTTATTATTTAAATTAACTATTTATTTATTGTTACCTCTATTAGTTGAGCAAATAAAATTTAAATCATGTACTCATATATTCTTTTGTTCTCATTGGCAGCAGGGAAAAGCAGGACTATGTTTTGTAGGGTGTCATTTTTTCTTACGCTGCACTGAATGAAAGTGCTGCTCTAAGAATGGAACAGAACAGAACAGAACAGAACAG
>NC_031774.1:32057900-32175998 GCF_001522545.3 Parus major | reverse complement strand
TAGAATAGAATAGAATAGAATAGAATAGAATAGAATAGAATAGAATAGAATAGGAATCAAATAGGAATAGGAATAGGAATAGGAATAGGAATAGGAATAGGAATAGGAATAGGAATAGGAATAGGAATAGGAATAGGAATAGGAATAGGAATAGGTCTTCCTTCAGTTGGAAGGGACTTAAAACAACCATCTAAACCATCTAATCCATCTAATTAACCACTTCAGGGCTGACCAAGTCAGACCATGATAAGGGCCTAGGGGACCAACTGCCTTTCCAGGAAGCCTGTTCCAGTGTTTGACCAACTCTCCAGAGCTCCAGTCTGAACCTCCCCTGGTGCAGCTTTGAACCATTCCCACATATCCTCTCACTGGATATCAGAGAGAAGGGATCAGCACTCCTCATTCCCTCTCCTCATTCCCTGTCCTCAGGGCTGTCCTCCAGACACTCCTCTCCTCATTTATACTTGTGCCCAGCATTACTCTGTGTTAGATACAGAATCCAGCACTTGGACTTGTTAAATTTCATCCCATTAATTATTTCCAGTGATTTAATCTGTGTAGATCCCTCTGTAGTGTTTCGTGGTCTTTAAGAGAACCAAAAGCACCTCAAAGTTTGGTGTCATCAGCAAACTTGCTAACAGTGCATTCAACTTCTGCATCCAGATTAGTGATAACTATATTGACCAGCATGGGCCCTACAACTGAACCCTGAGGAACACCCCTGATGACCAGTCACCACGTATTTGCAGCCCCATTTATCAGAACCTTTTCAGCCCTACTGTTCAGCCAGCACACCACAAACCCACTCATCCCACAGCTGGACAACTTATCCAGAAGGGACAGTTGTGTAAGAAGCCATATCAAAAGCCTTACTAAAATCCAGAAAAACTACATTCACCACCTTCCCTTCATCCATTAGGCAGGTGACCTTATTATAAAAGGATATCAGATTATTTAAACAGGAGTTGCCTTTTGTGAACCCATGTTGTCTTTGCCTGACAGCTGCATCATTCTTTAAATGCCCTTCTATACTACCCAGTATAATCTCCATAATTTTCACAGTGACTGCCGTTAGGCTAACATGCATGTCATTCCCAGGTCTTCCCTCAAATCCTTTTTGGTAAATTGGCTAGCTTCCAGTCAGCGAGGACATCCCCAGACTCCCAAGATATCTGGCAGATGATCAAGATGGGTGTTACTGTAACATCTGCTAACTCCTTCATTGCTCTACGATGTATCTCTTAAGGATATGTGAACATTCAGCTGATAGAATCAATCATAGAAGCATGGAATGGTTTGAGCTGGAAGGGATCTTAAGGATCATTTAATTCCATTTAATGCCATGGGCAGGGACATCTTTCCCTAGGACAGGTTGCTCAAAGCTCCATCCAGCCTAGCCCAGAATAATTCAGGAATGGGGCATCCATAACTTCTCTGGGAAACATATTCCAGTGTCTCACCACTTTCACAGTAACATACATCTTCCTTACTTCTAATATAAACTTAGTCTTTTTCAGTTTAAGGCCATTACCTCTCATCCTATCACTAAATGTGGGTGTTAAATGTCCCTTTCCAATTTTATTATAAGTCCCCTTTAGGTACTGGAAGTTGCTGTAAGGTCTCCCTGGAGCCTTCTCTTCTCTAGGCTGAACAACCTCTACTTTCTCAGCCTGTCTTCATAGGAGAGGTGCTCTAGTCCTGTGATCATCATTCTATGAACTACTGGAATTTGACAGCAATAGATAATATTTTTATCCAATTCATAAAGACGATGAAACATGTATTATATCCAGAAAAAAAATCCCCTTGTGTAGATGAAATTGTAGAAAAACAAAAAAACTTGATTTTCTGAAAATTATATCTAGATTTTTTTAAAAACTATTTCTTCACCATTGCCTTCATGTACAACCCTAAGAGCTCTGTAAATTTCAATGAGCATTGATTAATGTGTACGATGTATTATTTTGACTTGTACCAGCTCCTGTCAAGCATGCAACTGAAGCATCTCTATATTCCATTTGTTAAAAAAAAAAAAAAGCATTGGAATTTTTAGTTAACATAAAGAACCAACACTAGCTAATTAAAGGGACTGGTTAAAACCATATACAGACCTGTTAGTCTAAACTCAGTTTCTGTAAAAAATATTCAGGACAGAAAAAATTGGAGAAGAGGCCTGCCTCGAACTCTTAAAGTCTGGAAGAGCTCAATAATTTTTAGATTATCTGTCCCACAGGTTAAATGAAGTTTCATAAGAACTCCTTCTACAGATTACAGTTTATCAAAAGACGGAACTGGAACTACACCTGCAGAGAGTGGAAGAGCTTTTTCTTCTTCATTTACTGCAGGAATTGGAGCACCAGCAGTAGAGGTGGGTGCTGAGCCCACGGTAGGTGTTTTCATGTGGCTTCTTCTCCCTCTGACCACTGCTTCTGTAAAAGTACAGAAGCAAGCCAATGACAAGATCCAGCAGAAGAAAGTAGAAATGGCCACAGCAGGTAATTTTTCTTTGGCTACAAATATGGTTAGATGTTTGGTTCTAACTTGTTCTTCCATTATAGTGGTTTCATCTCAGCTTTTCTTGACAACGATATCGGTCACCGTTTTCTCCATTTCTGCACCTTTCTAGTCCCCAAACAGAGCTGCAGGAGCAATTTGGAGGTGGGGAAGGAAGTGTGCAGCCATGAGGCTACACTGACCCCTCCCTCCTTGCTTCCAGCAAGAAATTATGGAACCAATGCAACGTTTGCTGCCATCACATTGTTGACACTCCTGTTTTATGTTCTGCCTCATCATTCACCCTGTTGATTTAGATTATAAATTCTGCAGAGGTGGAACCATCTGGTATTCTCTCTTTGTAAAGAGCTTAGCACAATGAGATCTTGTTCTGGACTGGCACACACAATCATAACAAAAAAACCCAATAATAAATAGTTTTATCTCACTAGTTGATTATTTTTTTAATTCTCACTGGACACTTTGCTGTAATAGGGATATTCAAAACAAAAGGGAAAATGAAAAGACAAGATGAGGAACAAATTCAGATTATCCTCTACCTAGTCACCTTTCATCCTATGAAGTCTCCTATTTTCTATTCAAACAATAAATAACAGCTTTAATATACTGGTTGGATGCAATCAGATATGAGTTTATTTCCTCCATGTTTTTCATTCAGAGGGGAAGATCCTACTAAAACACATAGAATCTGCACTGAAAAATACAGTCATGAGTAATTAATTACAGCATAAGGTTAGACAATAATATAATTTTGCTAATTACGGCTTGGGGCCGATTTTTCAGTACAGCGGACAACAACATGTGTTTATTCCCCATAATAACAATAATGGGATACATCATTAACCCTATTTTATTCTTTCTTAATTTTTATAATACCAATAACAAAGATCATTAACCTCTGTTCTGTTTAACATCTAATCAGCCATTTTAGTTAAATAAATATAATATGAAACATCAAACATCGCTTTGTTTAGCTAGATTTCCTCTCAGGAGGCAAAATTCTCCTAATGTTATATTAATACCGGTTGACTCAACAAGTGTTAAAACTCCAGGGGCAACATGGTAAAAGATCCATTGCAACACTCAGTGTTTAAATGAAATCCGTTTAATCGTAATTTCTTGATAAACATTTTCTTAAAAAAAGGACAACTTTTCTGTTAAATCATATATTTAATATATTTAATAAATTTTCCTTTTGATCATTCTGTTATGTTTTGGAATTCAAATATCACTTAAATTCAGGTATTTATAGATGTAAGGTTTTTGTTCAGTCCTATAAATCATCCTTTCATTAAAATCATCTTTTCATTACAATCATCATTTTGTTACAAAGGTAAGAGTAAAATCTACCTCTGATAGTGAGAGTAAATTAAGAAATTTAAAGAATTAAATTAAGAAGAGGAAAAAGACTATATTTCCACTTTGGAAAGTCCATTTTACATAAATGTCCCAAGGGACAACACAATAATAAAAGTAAACCCATATAACCAATATTTTGAATCGCTATTTCTAGTGACTTATAAAAGATAAAAGAGGAAAATGGTGATAAGTTAGTAAGCAAGAGGTATGGTTTTGAATTTCAAGCTTGCTTATTGAAATGTATTTGTTTACAAGGTATAAGGGTAATATTGACTAAGACCTTAGTTTTTTAGGTGAGTAACCACAACAAGGAAGTAGGGAGATGTAAGCTAAAACAGGATGAAATTATGTAATTTTGGAAATTCCAAAAATTTTGTACTAAAAAAGATTAGAGTAATTCTAAATGTTGTTGTTGAAACTGGTGGACCCCAAGTATTTTCTTGTATTTATTTATTTATGTATGAGTGCTGCTAGCCAAGATCATCTTTTAGAGTGATGTCATGTACAGATCGATAATCAGTTGATTTGAAGAGAGCATCTGTGAAGCCTACACATTTAATATAAGGGTTATGGGATATTACTTATTTAGAAGTGATCCAACAGGAATACATAACCATTTGTCATTTTAAGGCCATAGAGAGCTCCCAAATGCTCAGATCTATGGGAACATGTTGACATTAAAATCCTATGTGATTTTTGATGAATATCTGTTGGGTCTGGATACGGTACCTCTCTGCCTTAAATTAGATATATTGATTTTTTCCACACTTCTGCAGAACTTCTGTAGTATTTATTCTGTATTAGGCACAAACAGTCCTCCGCAAATTAAGCATTCAGAAAATCAAAAATTGTTATAAGAGGTCACAATTAGAGAAGAATAAAAAAGGGCATCATGAATTACAAACCTCTATTTTGAGCTTCTTTCTGCTATTTTTAAGAATGCTAAAGGCAGCACCTAAGTTTGAGTTAAGCTATGAATCACAAAATAAAGACTTGCCTGTTTGTCTACATTTCTTGAATTTAATGAGATTTGAAACTAATTTCAGTCTAACATTTAAATACTCTCACTGCAAGTCGTGTATATTCTGAACAGTTTTAAGTAAGACTTTAGATTAGGAAGAACATTTGCAATTACATCAACATAAGAAGAGACTGCTTTAATTCTGTCACAAATTTTTACTACAAATCTTATGAGAAAGGAAATAGAAGAAAGATGTTCTAACTCAAAGATACTATTTAGTTCAAGATGCCATTTAAATATTCCATCCACTTGCCACTGAGTTAGAATTCTTTTCAAGGTGGTACTGCTTTACCCTTACATTAGGTTAAAAATATCCTATCCCTTTACTGCAATTCCTTGGTCCAAAATGTTTGTCCAAGCAAGCATGAAATCTGCATCCTTACTTTCACCAAACAATTGAAAATGCACATAGCATTCCTCAAAATTGCTGTGAAAAATTCAGTTAGGTGATGCATTTAGAAAGAAGGAGGAATTAGAATTTTCAGTGTATTTCTAAAACTAGAGACACATGGTCAATGCATGTTTTTCCTGTGACTGAGATTCTTTTAACTGTAGATTGTTGGTTTTGCAAGGAAAAGGGACATACTAGTTTTTCTTCAGCTATACCATTTGATTCCTAATTATTCTAAACACTGCTATGGGGATGAATAATTGATCTTCTCTATCTACAACATAATTTTATCCACAATTTATGTAAGCAGACAACCGACTTAGAAGTCATCAAATGTCTTGAAGATCATTGTACAAAACGACTGTAGCAAGCCAAACACAAGCTGATTTCTGAGGTTCTGAGGGTTCTTGGTTTTCTTAATTTTAATGGAATTTCATACAAATCCTAGGAGATAACTTCATGCAGAGCCATGATTTTATGCTAATCATTTTCCATTCTCCCACTTCTCCACACAGCTACTGCACTGGAAAAAAACATCAAGCTACAATAAAGCTAAAGGACAATTGTGTACCTGTCTTCTCCTCCTCCTTTTTCTTTCTTTAAACCATAGGAGTGGCAATCTCCACCTTCAGCTGGACAGTTTTTCTTGCTGGTTTGAACTTTGTGAACAGCTTGTGAGAAAAATACTAAACAGCATTTTATTACAGGTTAAACTACAGGTAAAGAAAATTATTGCAATTTCTGCTCTTCTTAGGAGGAATGCAGGAACAAGTGTTTCTACTTAATAAAATGAAAATATAGATGTCAAATATTTTGTTATAAGAAACCAAATATTAACCAAGGATTATGGTTTTATTTGGTGGGTTGGAATTTTTTTTCTGGTTTTTTTGTTCGTTGATGACTCAGAACTCTTCTGTAATACCATACTCCCTCACCTTTGCATTATAAGAGAAGATTATGATTAGCCGTCTGATAAAAGAGTGGTTTAGAATGCTTTATTTCAAAAGAAAGAAGAAAGGATTAAGAGCCTTCACAATTGGTTTAATTTAATTAATCTCTGTCTCTTGTAAAAATACCTGTTGCAAGAAGTTTTCTGAAAAGTGAAACTTAGGAATAAAAGGTAATTCTAAGTGTTCTTTAGACTTTATTATTATCAAAAACTGAGAATTACATGTAGACATTACATATGCATAAAACAGAAGACTGTTTCAATCAAATAACCTCCAGAAAATTAAAAGCATTATGTAAACTGCATTTTATAAATAAAAACGCAAACCATCAAATTCTATAACAAAATAATTTTTATAACATTTTGATTGATTCTCATTGCTGAAAATCACACTTAAAAATTAAATTGTACATTAAATTATTCAATATACCCCCCAAAAAGGGGTAATTAAGTATGAAGACAATCTAAATGGTTCTCTGAATGAACCAGTACTCATTCATTTAGTTAACAAATGCGGATACATATCTCTGCACTTGCAAGCAGTTCATATTTTTGCTTTTATCCTGGGAAGTATCACTATTTGGATCAGTTCTCTCCAGGAAAAAAAGACAGTAAAGTGGGTATGTCTACACATCAAGTGCAATTTGCTTTGTTTACACATAGCCATCTGTCCTGTAGCAGAGACATACACACAGCATTTAGACTATTTTTTAACAAGAATTATAGGATGACATAAATGGCCAGTTTCTCAAGGGTCAGTCTCAACATCAAGGTCAAACCCAAAGCTTACATGATTCTCTCTGTAGAAGATAGTGCAAAAACTTGCAAGTACATACACTTCTTCTCAGTCCTCTTTGTCCAATTGTTTAAAAAATGTGTGTAGCAACCACAAAATGTATTTCATATTGTCTGAGAAGTCCAGTTAGGCATGAAGTGTGCTCCTCTATCTACAGTGCTCCACTCAGCTATGCTCTTTGTAATGAATGCTTATTTCTGCCTCTGCATTTCCATTCATTAACCTGGATGTGCCCTTTGCACATACAACAAAGCTGACAAGCAGGTGCAATTGGATTTCCCACATAGCATCAAAACAGTACTCCTGGTTTTCAAAGTAAGGGCAGATGAAAGGCAAGCAGCACCTCTGCATGCTTTTTCTATTGTAGACTAAAATACAAAATACTGAGAAGAAAACTGTGTGCATCAATTTCCACTTTTTTTTCCCTCAAATGCTAAACTACCACATCAATTATGGAAGATTCATAGAAGGACTATTGTGCAGCATCAGTGTCTTGTGTTTATTTTAATGGGTGTATGTTTCATATTTAACAGAAAATTCACAGAAATGCAGTACTCATACTGATAAAGACAGTGTTAGCAAAAATCAGCTAGTGTTAGCAAAAATCAGCTTCTTTGTTAAATGATTGCATACCTGCTGAGGAGAGAACTGAAAGTGGACACAAATGGGGGAGTAATAGAAGATGCACTAAACACCACTACCAGAAACTGCTGAAATAACTTTGCAGCAATGGCAGGAGTAGAGTTTTAGGGTTTATTGCAAGAACTATTACTATTATAATTCAATAGAAGAATATAAACAAAAAAACCCATACATTCTAACCCCGTGAAAATACAATAAACCTAGCTGCCTATTTACACAGAAGAAATGAAATACTTGAACTCTTTTTGTTCAGTTTGTGTAAGAGCATAGGTATGTAATCAGGTGGTTTTAATGTGATACATTGTTCTATTTGTTTACTGTCTTTTTAAATCCTTAGCTTAGTTACTTGTGCATTTGACCTGAACAAGCCACAACTGCTGAGGCTTAGTATCTTCTTTCTAGGTGATAAATCCTTTTCCATTTATTTCACTAAGGACAACTCTCATGCATACCTTAGGAAGGATCACTTTCCAGAGCTCAGTGTACAATTATTCACTTTCCTCCAAAAATCTGTGTAGATTTATGAGTCTTTTGCATATGATTCAATCTCTTTCTGGTGTGTAGCTTTTTTAAACCTCCACATACAAAACTGTATGTTTTGACATTCATTCTTTTTATGGTAGTTAAAATTTTCATGCATAATACTAATCCTTCAAGATGAGCCTGTCTCCCATCTCTGACCTTTAAGAAAGAAAACACTCCATAATTTGCAGTGTCTTCTCATGTGAAGACCTCCTATTTTTAATTGTAATAATGCATATGGAGTAAAGCAGGAAGTTCATGTTCTATTTTGCCTATGGAAGCTTGCTGTATTTGTTGCAGCCTTAATTTTGTCTATATGTGAGTTAATATACACTAATTTTCTTTATATTTCCTATTTACTTGATCACATTTGTATTCCTATCTTGAACAGGCTGCAGATGACTATGATGCACTTTGTAGTACCAAAATTTTTATTGAAATTTATAAACTTGGAAAATTACAGTTAACTTGACCTATAAATTGAAAACTCTTAGTACATTCCTCTAGGCAAATTTACTAAGGTCTCTCCAGAAGTTATTTTACTTCGTGGGAGGGGTTGTTAAGCAGTGCAGGAAACCTACATAGGGATTATTACATTGAACTCTCCTAAAGAGAGATTAGCATATTTTATTTTATTTTTTTTATTGCTATTTTCAATTTTATTAATAATATTCTCTACTATAAAATAAAAGAAATTTCCTAGAAATTGTGTGTCTTTGCCTGAAGTTCCCCATCAGTAACCTGCATTAATTCTGTACTGCTGAACAATGTGGACAGAGATTGAGATCTACCTTATCATTGTATCCAGAAGTGACCAGAAAAAAAAATGTTTGTAAATTAATGAGACATTATAGATGTTAAAAATAAAGATGTGACAAATAAAAACATTTCTCTGTTCTTGACAGGAAAACAAACACAAGTAACTCACAGTCACACAGATAGTAAATAGTTTATGAAAAAGAATTCAAAATGCAAGTATGTAAATCCAAGGGCATAAAATTTCAAAAGAATGTTCTTAAAAATATCACTGTAGATCAGATTTTCTTCTAATTCTAAAAGTTAGTTGATTGTTTCATATCATGGGAGAAGATATTTCATTTCTTAGCATTTCCATCCTCACTATTTTTATTATCATTCTGGTCCTGAAATAACAGATAAGCAATAGTCAATTAACAATAGTTCACAAAGAGTTCTTTCAAATCTTGGGCAAAGTCTATAAATAGACACAAATAACAGAAAAAGCTCCTTCTTTTTCTTTGAAATGCTGTACATAATGACCTAAATAGCACATGTGGAAGTAATTTCAGTATTTTATACTTGTAGCTCTTTATAGATGCGCCCTTTGGGCGCAATCCAGCAAAGCTTTGCACATATGCTTAAGTTTATGCATTTTGAGTAGTCCCAAGGCTTTTGTTTGTACTGTTTGTACAAATGCCACATGATTGTTCTCTTTCATGTAATACCTTTAAGAAAAAAAGACAAGGAAAGAAAGGAAAGAGGCTCCCTTAATCTTGGTCCATAGTAGTTTGAAACCTCTAACACTCATAGTCACTCAAGTCATTGTAGAATTTGGGGGGTCTTAAGAAAATGAGAGGAACTGTTTTAGGTCCAATTATGGGAAAAATCAGACTTGATATTGATGAATTTTCTGGGTCTTATTCAAACTAGTTTAATTAACTGCAGTATTTACCTAGCAGCTCTATGAGAACAGACTTCGTGTGAGATTTCTTATGCTCTTTAAGCCAATGTGTGTACAAGAATGCAAGATCAGCACTTTTAATTTTACCTTGGCCCTTGACTCAGAGAACCAAATACAACCAGGAAGTGCAGAGGAACAAGAAAATAGGAAATATTTTTTGAAGCCTTTGACAAGTTCACTTCTGCTTTAGTTTGAATTCTGGGCACTAATTCAGGTTACCTCTTATTTTAGCCAAATCTGGAGGCCAAACCTTTGCTGGTTTTGTTCAACCTCTGCCCTTTCTTCCTGTCCCACAGTCCCCAGTTAACAGGCTACCTGTGAATCTATTTTGACAGCTGTATTTTTCCAACAGGAAAACACTTTACACATATGTGGCAATTTCAGACTCAGAACATGCATCTCCCTCTCTTACCTCAATATGCCTCCCCTTCCACTCAGCTGTGCCTGTGCAGGCTCAGCCTAGCACACAGCAGATAATCTCACCACTGTAAAAACACACCAAAGACAAACAGTGTATCTAATTATTTTTGTATATTGCCTAAACTTGTAATATATTGCCTTGGGTGCATCTTGGAGTCAAGGAAAGGAAGTTAAAAAAACAGGCTTTTCCGCTTGGAAATCTCTTCCAAAGGTTTTAGACAGCTTTTGGTGTAAAGTAAAAAGATGTTATTGCAAAAGTGGTGGGAAATGAGCAGTGATTTTAATTTACTTTCATGTTGTTTCCCCACTAAGTTCAATCTAAGGTGAAACATCGTGTTGATGTCAAATTTTGCTTCAAGCAAAACAATAGAAGAGCTCTAAAATTAATGTAGGTGTCCAGTCAGAGGCCTTATACAGCCATTAACGGCAGTACCAGCTTGAGATAATGCATTATAAGCATGAAAAATTCAACAGTCATTGCTGTGTTCTGATCTCTCTCCCTTTCTCTTACTTTGTTTCCTACAGAATCTGCTGCACATTCCCAAACTGGTCTTTCTGCTAGTTTACCCCAAAGAAATGCACTGGATCTGGATCATTATGACTAATGAAATTGCTGAGAAGTGATTTTTTTTTTGTCAAAATATAATGCCACTCTAGAACTTTCACCATACATTAGGACTCTGTAACAAGGGCTTATGGTTGCCTGAGGCATAACTTTGATTCAACTTCACTCCATCCTTAGCCACCCAGTTCAATGCACTACTGTAAGATGAGCTGAATACCGAAATTCAGTGCAACTGGGAGATGAATGTGATTTTATAGCTATATGCTGTAAAATTGTTAGGTCTTTTGTTATCATCTATTGACTTTCAAAAAATGTGAAAAAGGTCTCCAAGCCCATTTAGAGCATAAAACCAAATTATAACAGCATTAAGGCACAGGGTGCTGCGTTAAAATGAGCCATTGTGCACACTGTTCCCCAAATTCCACATTTGCAATAAATAAACATGTGGATTGTAAATTTGCAATCCACATGTTGTGGTTTAAGATTCAAACCTGTGGATGCAATTACTGTTGGCCAGTATTCCTTTTATGTGACAAATGACTTGGCTGACTTAAAAATCAGGTCTTATAATCTCCAGAGGACAAGATGCTCTTATCCATGAGCTTTAGGCTCTTGGATATTTCACATACAGTTTTCAAAAAAGAAACACCTGAGGTGTATTGATGCTTCATGTAATGAAATCTTTCATAAGAGAGGAAAAAAAAAAAAAAAGTAACTCTTTTGTTCTGGACACAGGTGTACATAAAAACATTTAATTTCAAGTCAATGAGTTTGCCTCACATTAGCATTTACAGGACTGAAGACAGGAATAATTTGGTTTCCCTGAATGTGTTGTTATCATTATCAATTCCTGCAGCCTCACAATAAGTTTTCCATAAATTTAAGATTAACTATTATTTTCTCACCTATAAATAAAATATAATCATCTTAAAAATCAATGAAGGGAAAACCATCAAATCCATTAACCTGACTAAGAATTCCTTCAGGCCAATAATATGAACTGCACTGCACTGGATCTTTCATTTTATTGAGCTATATCTCTTTGTATGGCAACCAGCAGGGGAAAAAAAAAAAATCAAATCTAAAATCAAAGACTAAGGGGTTTTGTTCTGGAAACCAGTGAGGTAAGGATTGAATATTTTTTTTTATGCCTGGAGTTAATTTTTTTCACCTTAATTTGCAATCAGACACAATAAAAAAAAGATATTGCCCCTGGAAGGAAGCAACTTTATTACCATTCCAACTATTTTCTGTACTTTTTATCACTTCTAAATCCTTTGTTTTTGAATTCACCTCCATAACCTTGCAACAGTAAACACGTTTACTTGTCTTTGCTGACTGTCAACCAATACCATCTGCTCTTTGGAGCCTTAAAAATAGTAACACATATATGGGTCACAACTGTAGTCTCTAGATAACCATGTAGCAGATCCAGGTGATTAATTTTTCCACAACCTTTATCTTACCCAGGGGCAGACTTTTGCTATGTCTTTCCCTAGTGAATGTTTCTCATAAAAAGTGAAATTAACAAAAATGCAATCTTCCAAAAAAACAGTATTTCATAGAGGACCCATGTCAACTAACAGAAGGGGTTGTTAGTCAGCTGCCTTGTTTGAACTTGATCCAAAGGCATTTCTACTCTCTTTCATAAACAGAAGTGGTTCAAGCCATAAAACTGTGAAACTGGGACAAATCAACAGGGGTCTTTTTTTCTGTAAAAGAAAAGAAAAATAGTGGCATTAGCTGCTGCTTTCAGGATGTCCTGGCAGTGTTGCTTCTCTTAAATACCACTTTTTCTGTCTGTGAGATGGAATTCTGCTTATACTGTTTGTAACGATGCACACATTCAAGCTTTTAAATCCCTGACCATACAGGACAGTTTGATGAGCTAATTGACAAGATTGATATGATATGATATGATATGATATGATATGATATGATATGATATGATATGATATGCTAGAGTGATCTATTTCAAACTCAGATTAGATGGAAAACATCAATGATAGAATGGCTAGTAAAATTATCCAAAGAAGCACTGATTTCTTCTTGGACTTTGTATGCATAAATTGCATATACATATGCACTATCATAATCCCTTAAACATTCTTTTAAAGACACAGCAGAAAATATTTGCTTAATAATAAGAGGAATTCTCATTTTATTCTGTTCTTATCATTTCATGTGTCACAGAGGTCTTGTTTAAAAACACTATCCAAGTTCTACTTTAAAGATAGAATTACTTCCTTTGCTATTTATTCCCATAATCTCAAATTATTTTCTTATAATAAAAAAATAATTTATTTTTGGTTCATCATTCTTAATTTGGAAGGAAAAAGTTGTATAAAGGTTCAATTACACCCATAAAATCCTTTAGGCATAAGCAGTTGACACAGTCTGGGGTGAAGATTGGATCCAGCCACACTCAGACTTCTCTCTGAGAAGGACTTCAGAAATCAAGGGGGTCCTTTCTGCACCTTGTGACTTAACGGGAGGGATTCACTAATAAACTTGTCTGAAGCTCCCACTCTGCCCACAACAAAGTGAAAATAATCTATTTAGGAAATAGGTTTTAATATGATTTTAGTTTTAATTCTTTCAAATGCTTCTACTTTTTTCAAATTAAAGTTCTGCAGTCTAAAAAGGATTAATTCATGGCAAGGGGAATGTAAGTTGGGAATTTGAATTGTCATACTCATTAACAGTTATGTACTAATATATTGAAAGGTTCTTTCCTATTGAAATTATAAGCAGTAGAAAAAACCTGCTTTATTTTGGCACATCCTGCCCAACAAACTATTTGTTTTACTGACAAAAATATTCAGAGATTTAAGAAACTATTTTAATTTGGTTGTGCTTGGAGCTACATACAAAGAAGCCCTAAAAAAGATATTATTTTATGAAAGTGTTATTCATATAATTCTCTGTCACTTGTCAACAGTAAAGAACTGAAGGAAAGGATCGCCATGGTTAATTATACTGAAATAGATGTTTTCTACAAAATTCCTTTTCTTCCCCCTGCAACTTCAGAGACAAAATACAAGGAAAGATGCCATTAAAAGGTGCAATATTAATATTTCCTCTTCCTTGGCCTGCCCACGAACATGTATTAAAGAACATGCACACTGTGCTGTGCCTGTAACACAGTATAAGACCTCGTAGCTAATGACAGGGTTCATCTAACATTCCTTTGAATGACAATATCAAAATCAGGAATATATATCCATACAATAAATTGAATTTAAAATGTTATTTGGTTGCTGTTCTGGTAGATATGAAGGATGAAACTTTGATTGGACAGATAGAAAACTTAAACCCAAATACAAATGATAGAACAGAAACAGGATTTATATAACGAGTAAATAATCCCTATAAATAATAGGAATCCCTATAAATACAAAATCTTTTTAACCACTCATTTTGTAAATATTCATTTTCCATTAAAAATTTAAAATCTTTACAGCAGGTATGATTTGTAATGGACTGCAAATATTTTTCTGGTCAGAAAGATCCCATGAAAATATTGAATATTCTCAATCTCTGTGCTGTTTGAGGATCACCAAGAATGAGACTTATACCTTGAAGGTAGAAGGGAACAGTAACTGGATTTTGAGCTTGATAGAAGCTCGATTTCAGACAAGATTAAGGGAGCAATGGCCACAAAGCTTCAGACAAGTTTATTAGTGAATCCCTCCCGTTGAGTCACGAGGTACAGAAAAAACCCCTTTGCTTTCTGCAGTCCTTCTCAGAGAGGAGTCTGAGTGCAGCTGGATCTGATCTTAGTCCCAGATTTTGTCAGTCATTTATGTTTGTCTTGGTTTTGGCTGGGGTAGAATGAATTTCCTTCACAGTGGCTGGTATGGGATGAAGATTTAGATTTGTGCTGAACATGGGGTTGATAACACAGAGGTGTTTCTGCTATTGCTGAGCACAGAACCAAGGCCTTTTCTGCTTTTTGTATGGCCACGCTGGCAGGGAACTTGGGGCTGCATGGGCAGGTGGGAAGAGACACAGCTGAGACAGGTGACCCCAATTGACCAAAGGAACAAGCCTCCACCTATATATGCCTCATTCAACTCTTGTTACATTTACTTCTGATCTTGCAGCATGTTTCCCCTCCACATAATAGACATTGCCTAAACTGTTCATTACTACTACTACTGTTGTTATTATTATTATTATTATTATTATTATTATTATTATTATTATTATTATTATTATTTTGACATCACCATACATGGATTTTTTCCTGAGATGAAAGAGATGTTTGAAATAAAAATAAGGCAAGGCAGTGGAAAAGACAGACAGGAGTGTAAACAAATGAGAAGGATGCCTGCAAATTAAAAAACCTATAAATGCTTTAGATTGCAGGTTCTGTCTACAATTTGTTTGGTGTTTTCCTCAGACTGGTCAATAGTTTGTAATGACAAATACATGTGTTCTGACACAGAGTAGTGGGAAAGTTGCTTACTTTTGCAAAATAGGGTTTAAAACTGTCTCAGGAGATAATTTCATAACCACGTATATCAAAATATATGCCATGATTAGAAAACCATTAAAAAACAATAATAAAGCAAGCAGAAAGAAATTGATACTGGAATAACTGCAAGAGTAATATCAAGGGTCTTTTAAGATTAATGTCTTTAGGGGTAAACACGTGTTTCATAAATTCTAAAGCAGCATTTTCAAGTAGTCCAGTAACATAATAATAATAATACAACTTAATTAAATTCCTATGGAAGTTTTGTCATCAACCTATTTTGTTACTAAAACTAGTTGCATTGGTGCAAAAATACAAAAATTTTAATTACCATTCCTCTACCATTGATCTTTTCTTAATGTGTCCCAAATACTGCAGAAATTCACCATGCCACTCTTGCCTTTTACTGGATATTTTCCATATAAACATTAATGTTCAAACACTAATTCAGATATAAAACAATTAGAATTTTTAAAAATCTTACTTTCTCAACTCAAATAAATAAAATTAATTTTAATAAATTTAATTTAAATAAGTTTATGTCTTGATTAAATATAGCACATGAACCATTGTATCTGAGATCAAAATTTGGCATGGCTTCATAATTCTTTAAAAAGGACAGTGAAAATGCTCTCAAAACCAGGATTGGTGGTTTTAGTTTAAGAACTAGAAAAAAAATTAGAAAAAATTATCAGGGGTACAAAAGACTACAAACTGAGCAGGAAGTGCCATCCAAAGCCACATCCACCAGTGTGACTATAAAACTGTGATATCCCTTCAGCTCTTAAGGCTATGTTGCACCTCTTACAGAAACCTTACTCTCTAGCAATAATGGAGGGAAGCAGGGTATTCTTTTCAGTTGAGTTTTAGTGGAAATGATCCAATCAAAAAATCAAAACTGAACAATCTACAGGCTTTTTTTTCTGGGTACCATGATGTTCTAACAAAAAAAAAAACCCCAGATTTTAGCTTTCTAACCATACCAGACATGAAATTGCTTTGATTTACTACTAAAGATTACTAACTATGTTTTAATATAAACCAGAAATCAAAAGGAATTATAATTAAGTACTCCAAATTTTATCTTTTGAGGCAATCTAAATTATGTAGATTTGATATTAGATGTGAAGTGCAGGATATTCAAAAATTTTTCATCTGTTTACACGGTTGGAATATAAGATCTGCTCATATAAAAAAATCATAACAGATTGTAGAGTTTTTTCTATTTTCTTCATAATTTCATGTTGGCACATCCATGAAATATGACACAATAATTAATTAAGTTCCAGGATAAAATAAGAGCACAAGCTTTCTACACTGAATGCACATGCAAAAAATGCAAAGCTATTATCAGTAGCAGAATTCTAGCAAAATGTGTGGCATTAAATAATGAAATAAACTTCCAAATTGTGCCATAAATGTATTTTAAATTATTACTTGCCAGCATAAAATGATACAAGTTTCATTACAAGTGCTGTTATATTATTGTGTTGCTATGTATATTGACAGAGTATAATTTTATCATTAACAGTACTAAGCCAAAATTTAATTTTATAACATCATTCCTTATTGGCAAGAATAAGAAAATTTTACTGCAGAACAAATTCTAGCATGTGACATCCATTCAGTGAATACTCTATCATTACTGTTCCTTTTTATCCTTTCTGTGTGCAAAACTTTATGGATGTTTATAAAACTATACTGACAAGGCATGATGGAAACAAGACAATGTCAAATATTTGTTTCTGATGTGACACCCAGCTCTTCATGCCAGAAACAATTTTCTTCAGAGCTGCTTAAACAACGTATTACAGTCAAATAATGTCTTTGGTAAATGCTTAATAGCGACTGTAGCATTTCTGTGTGATACACTTCTGGCTCACTTGTGGAAGAACTGCTATATCTATCATTTTGAGATTTGTCTAGAAGTACTGTGAAAGATAAAATGGCAACTTACACAGGCCTGAAAGGAGAGAAAAAAATCTCTGTAATACAAATGATGGAATAAATGGGCCTCTATAATGAGCTGTAATTTGGTGGGTTGGTTGGTGGGTTGGTTGTTTTTTTCTTCCCTAATCCAAGTAACAACTTATTTTCCAAATCTTTGTTGCTCTTTTCAGAAATTTTAGTTGTGCAAATTGTGAATGTGTGATTTTGGTGTCAGTCATATTTTGAATAAATAAATTTTATGGGGTAACTAAAAATGTCCTTCAATTTGTTCTAAATATAAAGCCTATAAAATCCATTTCCTTATTTACTCTCCTGCAATTCATCCTTTCACTGAGTTCATTTAGAGCAGAACTAGATACAAAGTTTTAGATCTCATACCTTTTCACTGAACAGTTCTGCATCAGATTCTGGATTGAGAGCAGTAGTTCCTAGTACATAACAGACCAGGAAAATACTTGAAGGTACATGTGTTAAAGCTGTTCCTAACTCAACAGTGACAAGAAAAAAAAGCACCTCATTCTCCACATTTGCATGTAGTATAGTTGCTGATTTGAGTTAATGCAAAGAGAGCAGGCCATTGGGACATCTACCTGTTTGTAATTATTTAATCTTCCATTAGCCAGCCAAACCAGGAAAGGCAGGGGAAGGTCTGTGTTGGAAGAATATGGATGGGACGCTAATGGAAAACTCTGAAAGATCAAGATATACTTTCCTTAAATGACAAAGATTGATTTGGTTGTCATTTTGCTTGTTCCCTTACTGGCACCAGAAAGTCTCAACAGAGGAGATGGTGCAAGGCTTGACAACTCCAATCATGATCACGGGGGATGACTGACTACGTTGGGAGCTAACTTTCAGTAAGTGTGGGCTGTGTTGAGATTTTCATGGTACATCAAAGAAAACCATATAATATTTGTGTGTGAAAATTCTGATTTTAGACAGATCTGGAGGAAAAATCTATTTCTTTTATTTTATGTATTGGAATGCATTCATGCATATTACACAATAAAAAACCCAAAGCCAACCTGAAATATTTCTGTTATAGAAGAAAAGTTGTGAACAATGACAGTGGAAGCCAGTCTAGTCAGAGATACATAAATGTATTTTCAATAAGGAAGATAGAAAATCCTTCATGTAAATAATTACAGTGATAAATAACAGTGTACATGTTATTGTTTGTATATGTTTCATATAAAGCTTTCTATCTGCTACAGTCTGCTAGGAAAAGGTGGCTTTGGAACAAGCACAGGCAATTTTTCAAAGATGCACTGTCAACGGTAAGAATTCTATATGTAATTAATTTTGTATTAGAATTCTTCCTATGCAAATTTTACACCATTACTATTTAAAAGAACACAAAACCCAAACAAATAGCAGTATACTTGAATGTAATTTAAAATTTCCATTGATATAAGCAAGGATTCAATATTCTTCATTCTAGTGGTAGTGTCGGATGGAAGTTTTTCCATATTTATTTATAATTAGGTGTCCTTTGCAGCAAGAAAACAAAGAAGGTTAATATATAGGTGTAATTTAGCAGATTCTTACAGCTTCCTGTAATTCCCTGAGCTTGTTAGTTGCATGTTTGCATTTTTTATTTCCTTTCCCTCTTCCTGCTGCTGCTGCTGCTGCAGTTAGCAGAACAGGGCCCAGTTGTCAGTCCCAGTAGTGAACCAATCTTTGCCATATGCCTCTGTTTAAACTTTAAAGTGAATAAACAATCTCTGCCTGGCTTAATTAAGAATCTCGGTATTCTTTTCTCCAAAGCTCTTTACTTTTTTTATTCCTTTCTTTTTCTTTTTTTTTATTCCTGATGTATCAGCCAAATTACACCGAGAAAACATAGAAACATCCTTTGAAGAAAACTGAACATTTTTTTGGTAGGCTCAATCTTAGCTTTCTGTTTTCATGTAGCAATCATTCATTGTCTTCATTCAAAAACTGCTCTGAACAGCTTTCTATAAAGCCCATCAACATTAATCTATCATATAAAGTGTTACACGTGCAGAAGCATGAAAGCAGAGGGGTGAAGGGGTATGGTGCACCACAGGACAAATTCACTTTGCAGTGATATAATGCAATATGTGTCCTGACTGCATTGCTTGTTTTATGGCAGCTCTCTACATGGGCTCCAAAGAGCAGGGAATGAAAGGCATCCTGCCATCCAGTGCACCTGTTCAGGCCACTGAGCTCTCTCCCATCCTTCACAGAGGGGCTGTATGCCTTTGAGGTGTTCAAGGCAAAGTTGGAGAGTGTTTCCTTTGTGTTTATACAGCACTCTGCAACCTATCCAGGTTTATAAAACAACAGGATTAAGCATAATCTGCTTTTCTGATACAACATTCTTGATTGCAGAATTTTAAACATTGAATTTAAAGCAAAAGTCTCCATTCTGCTGCCTGACAAACATCACACCTGTTTCCACACTGTTTGCAATTGAAGTTTTCATCACCACTTAAGAACATTGATACTATTTGACCTTCCCTGAACCATCTTATTTACTTAATTCTGACCTGGTATCCATGATGATTTTCAATTCCACTAATCTGGTTTTCACACAGGTGTTTCTCATTGCATTTCCATTTAGGAATATCAGCAGTGCTTTAGTAACAGTGACTTTGTTCAGCTAAACAGTTTATGACAGCTCATGCACAGAATTTTTATCTCTTTACATAAAACCCCATCAGTGGTGCTGGCTCACAAGCACACCTGGTAAAGCATATGTTTTTGATCTTTAAGTATATCTAGGCAAGCCAAATGAAAGAAAAGGATAAGTTGGAATCTATGACAGCACATCCAGGGACCAAGAATCTCAGTTTTGAACTTTCAAAAAGCATCTAGTTTTTGAGATACTTTTAGTGATTATAAATAAGGAAAACAAACCCTATCACTGTCTTTTTTTTTTTTAAGAAATACAAAAATTAAATTCCATGTTAAACTTTCTGCCCTCTATATTAAAAAGTATTTTAGAAAAACTGAATCTAGATGCTATTTAAAGTTCTTTAAATGAAGATGTTTTGGAACAATATATTATATACAGAGCACCACCAACACACACACAAACCCCACAAACATGCAAACTTCAAAGCTCGTAGATTAATTGGTTTTTTCCACCATGTAATTTTAGAGTTTAACATAAATTGAATTTTTCCACATTACTAATAGTGGTGACTGGTTCAATCCAAGAAAGTGGAATCATGGAAATTTCAAAGCAAATGTAACAGGAAATTTCCAGATTACTTCTAAGTCTTGCCAAGTTTTTGCATAACAAAGAAAAGAGAGGGCTCTTTCCCTATGGAAATTCCTTTTTTAGAAGTTTTTATCCTTAACCAGATGTTATTGGTATAATTTCCAGAATGATAAGCCAGCTGTCCGACAATATAATATGATCATATAACATGAATGGATGAAGTAAAAAAAAAAGTCTAAAATTAAGCAGCATTTGTTTCAGAAAACAGCAATTAGTAGAAATTTGGCCTGTGCAAACCACTTTGAGTTTTCCATGACTTAGAGATTTTTCAGATCAAAGCACACATTCAAACATATTCTTACAAATTTGTGGTACATCATATTAACAGCCCAAGCCTATACATAAATTCAAATTGAAAGTGTTTGAGATTATGAAAGTTAATGAAACTTTAAAGTACAAGGCAGTTTAGGCTGAAGTCAACAGCTGGTAAGTCTGAAATTTATTGACAAAAGTTTATGATTTTGCTGTTCTTGAGTCTGAACCTCAACTCTAATTCTCCCTGAAATCATACAGCATGTTTAAAGATAATGAGATTGTATTGTTCTGGTTTGCATGGCAATTGACAGATTCTGATGCAGGCCATATTCCAAAATCTCAATGTCACCTGCCTGTTTTTAGCATCAGCCTCCCACTGTGATTTTAAACATCCCCTCACCCCTTAATCTTCACAGGTCTTCGGTATGAAAGTGAGGTCAGACCATAATTTTCTGGATTTATTTTCAATAAAATCAAATCAATCAAATAACAATTTGTACTGCAACAAGATTTTTTTGTTCTACGAGCATTTCAAAGGGCTTTGCAAGACTTTGCAGAGCATCCCCACTCTTTCTAAGAAAAGAGGAAATAAAGGTAGTAGGTAAGTAAGTACAATAGACTCATGGTAAGTCAGAGGCAAAGGATAGAACAGGATCTAGATTTTTCTGTATATTAATCCTCTTATTTTCAGAATATAAACAGTCTGTCTCTGTCTTTTCTGTTATATCTTTCTATTTCATGTCACAAGTATTGATGAACATTATACAGCCTGAGACAGCCCTTCTTTTAGAGACACAGATACCAAATACTACTTTATATTACTGGCAGAATTTATCAAAATAGCTCTTACTAAAGTGGTAAAAAAGACGTGGGTAAGTTTTAAACAACTAACTTCCTGTACATGGAATCTTATGCTGTCACTTAATGATGGCTGCTTGAAGATACAGTCCAGTGAAAGTCACACTGCATTCAGAGTCAGAAAGGGAACTGATGGCAGAGAGATGCCATTTTGGAAAAGTTCTACTCAGCTTTCTAAAGTTTCAAAAGCTCTATCTTCTAACTACAAAAGCAACCTAAAAACATATGTTTCTTCCACTTTACATGTACCAGTTAACTTTGGTAAAGGAAAATCAAACTTGAAGTTCCTACAGTTCTACCGCAAAAGTGCAAGGGGAGAAAACAGTTACAGGAAATTAATTTGGATTAGCCAGATTTCACAACCCCTGTGTGAACTGATTTCAAACATGCAGAGTACTTCCCCAGATGACTTCAGTGAAAGAAAAAGATAGCCCTTGAGACAATGAGATCCAAAGAGGACACTATTTACATACAGACCTTAAGGAATCTTTTATTTCTTTAAAAAATACATCCTTCTGCCACATTTTTAATTTTTGAGGCAACATCAATTGCCTCAAATATTTAAGTCAGAAAGCACAAAAGATTAATGACCTAGTTAACAAAATCCACAGATATCTCCATACTAATGTGCTACACAGGTAAGACCAAGCAGGAACAGTAGAGTCCTTTTTGCATCACAACACATACCCACAAAGCACTGGCAAATGTGTTCTTTTCCCTTGGTTTAAGAAAAGCAGCTCTATTCATTAACAGCTTTTCACTTAGTATGACTTGTGTGTATTACACTCAAACACTCAGCTGTCATATGAAATGATGGGAGCTGACAGTTTGGAATTTGAAAGGTTTGACTCCTTTTGAATGTACTAAATGAACAAGTGCTGTCTAATTTTTGTTGAACTGAGCCCAACAAAAATCCCCTACAAAAATGCAAGATTTTATTATACCTTTTCTAGTTTAATATGCACAGTGAATATTCAGAGATTTTCAGCTAGATATTCAGTTAATTCTATGACTAAGAAAGATGTCATTAGGTAGGCTTCAGGCAACAGTGAGCTACAAATGAAATTCCTTCCTTATTTTCTGAAACTCAGAGTTTATGATCCATATCCAATGATGTATGGTCTATAAACTCTCTTATGGTCTTTAATTGCATAAACTTTACATTATATACTTACATTAGCTTGTGAATATTTTTTGCTACAAGATGTAAAAAACCAGTAAAAACAGAAGTTCCCTCAGCTCTTACACAAATAGAGTATGTAATTCTTCAGTATAATTTGTTCAGTACTTACGTTCTCTGTTTGAATTTGTACTTTTCTACAAATGCAGAGAAATAAGGCTTACTTTTTAAATCTTAAAAGTTTTTTTAAAAACATTTTTTAATACTTAATTCCTGAAACTGATGCTGTCTAGTTAGCATTCTGTGTTCTAACAGCATGAATTGGTCCTAACCCTGTCAAATTATTTCACCTCATAGCTGCTGCTTAAATTAATATGCATTAATATAATGTATAATAAAAGTTATTAAGATAATTAATAATTAACATAATAAAGTATTAATAAATGGATTCCCATACCCTATGAGAAGCATGCATGTTTCCTGAGCAGTGCACTCCTCCACTGCCTTCTGCTGACATTTTGACTTGTTTTAGAAAGCATTAAATAAATAAGGAATAAAGGTTGGCATAATGTATTTGATAAGTATTGTAGAGAAAAGAGCCTCAGATAGACTGCCTATATATAACCTCTCTGAAGATAAAAAACAACCACTTAAAATCTAAATTTTGGACAGCAATTTATATGAAAATAAACAGAGACTTGTCAACCCAGATCATTAGTAGAACTACAGGCTTTGTCTCCTAGTGATGTGTGTTTTGCCCCTAAATTAGTGTCCCCTAGCAGGGCAACCAGTTGAACCAAGCACCATACATCACACACATCTCCTGCTATAAGGAATACTGATAACCCTGCTTCAATCCTTGCCTCAGCCACTAATCAAGCAGGAAAGTGTAAGGAAAAAAAGAAAATACATGATTTCACACCTGAAATGGCTATATTTGGTCCTGCAGATGCTTTCAGCTGGGAGCAGAGAGGGGTCTGAGGAGCCCTTTACCACAGGCTTCCAGTAGCTAAAGAGAGCCACAAGCAAGCCAGAGAGGGACTTTTCACAGAACATAGAGTGATATATGACAAGTGGGAACAGCTCTGAACTGAATCTTTGAATGACGATTTGTAGACAAACATAACGGTATCAGGAAATTAATTGTGTGAAGTGTAAAATGATGTTACTTGTTTTCCTCAACTGTACTGAAAAATCCACATAAATCACAGTTATTGAAATTAAACAGAACTATTTCATATGGAGAAATGGCTGCTGGGATTTTTTTTTTCTGTCATGTTTTGCAGTTCTGCTTAATCTGACTAACAGCATATCTTTAATTCCACATCCATTACCAAAAAATGGTGTCCATATCAAATAGATTTGAGACTCACAAAATTCTGAGTTTTGCAATAATTTTGCAAAAGAAGATATTTAAACTTTAATAAACTCAAAAAATATCATTAATTTTACTCCTATACATACACTTTCTGCATACTGTGCTAATGGGTATTAAGCAGGCCAAACAAACAAACTCCATCTCATGAAAGATCTCTTCAGTATCAACTATCATAATAGTACACATGACAGTAAAAACATGCTTGGAGTATTAATTGAAATAAACATGCTTCAGCATGTTATACTCACGATTTAATTATCATGTTCCATTAGAAAATTTGAATGTTTTGCTTAGCTACAAAATCATTTTGATCTTTTCAGCATGTTAACTAATTGTTATTTGCAACTCTGACTTAATCTTCACCTAGAGGATCATGTAGTCTGATATTAGGACTGGTTATTGACTGTCTTATTAAATTTCTGCCAATAAAAACGTTTTTAAATACTCGTATATATGAATGTATGCATTTTAACAATTCTTGGTTTCTCTTCTCAGTATTTAGTAAATGGAGATGGCTTGCCTGCTAAATCATTTTCATTTAGTTAATCATTTTCTGTAATTAAATGATCTCCAATGATTCAGGAAATGAAGATGTGCAATAAACTTAAGGAAATTGAACAGTCAATAACTGGGATAGATGACAGCAGTTAACTACTGTATGGGGAGTTAAAAATTCCCATGCTCTATCTAATTGCATGCCTCCAGCCTCTGTCTCATCTAACACAGTGAGAATCTACAATGTGTTGAGTACAAATAGGTCCATAAAAGCAGCTGCATTTTGGGCATCTCTAGCCCATGGTAGGCTCAAGTAGAAGAAGGATGAAATTATTATTGTAGAATTTATTTAGGCCCTGAAATCCTTCCCTGCATACACTATTTATAAACATGGGTCATGAGGGGGCATTCCCATTCCCACATTCCCATCCTAAATTGCTGTCGCCATCCACATCCTTTCCCCAGAAAAGAGGAGGGCTGCTGAAGCACTGTACTGCAGGATTTCCTGTAGACCATGTATAGTATGGAAGGAATTGGAAGAAGATGAAAGAATAACATCAATGGAACACGAGGGAACTACTCCAGGTCTCCCAGGCATTTCCACAAAATGACATAAATCAAACAAATGTAAATGATTGGAAGGAACATGCTTTAGTCAAGGAGCTATTTAAGAATAAAGTGTCACACATTTTCCTATACATGCTCTTACAGACTCCAGCCTGAGACCAACCCCATTTTCTCATGATTTCTATTTTGGAAAATAACAATACAAAATTGAATAGGCACTTGTGTTCAAATGTTCTTTATGCTAATGACTCCTCAATGTTTTGCACAGTTGCGTGACATTAAAACAAATTATTTCATTCCTAATATAATGTGTTTGTAGTAGGACTAATAGTAGGCTTTCCACAGACTATTCTAAGTTTGCAGTGAGGCACAAGGTTTATGAAAGTCATCTCTTTTTAGTTTTTTCCTAAATTTTAAGATCCTAATGTTCTCTAGACAATATTGGTTTTACCAGTCCTTTCATTCCTTTCTCCTTTGACAGTGTCTACCTACTATAGAAGACAACCAAAAAAATTCAATTCTAATTGTTAGCAATGTTAAATATTGCCATTTATACAAGTAATATTTACTATATACTGGAAGAGATGTGATTATACTAAAGAAATTAATTCCCAGTAACAAACAGGTGAAGAACAGCTGAACTTCACTGTTATCTTTACCATAGATATATTCTGTTGATAATTATACCCTTTGTATAAGCAAATCATTCATTTAATTACTATATATGTCAAAAAGACACTGCTACACTGTCTCAGGAATTCCAGAGTCCCTAAATAATATAGAAATCTGCCTAGAACTCAGAAGATGCCCCTTTCCTTCCTGAACACCATTCAGTTCTGCCAGCTTCCATTCTCGCAGGAGGTACAACATGATGCTGGTAGCCAGTTGTAAAATTGCCAGAGAAGTATTATCTTACACTGAGAAGGGCCAATTCATTAAACTGAGTAATTAATTAAATAAAATTCTTAAGATCTATACAGCATGTATTGAGACCTCAGAAATATTAACAGTAGAAATAGTTTGTTTTGTAGGACACTTTCTTCCGGAAACATGAAAATATAGGAAGTGTGAAAATGTAAAACAGTTCAGTGTTCCAAAGCTTATTTTTGATCTAATTGGACACCGAAACATATCTTGAAACACTAAAATTTCTTACAAATCCACATTTCAAATACACTTAACATACAGAAGAATAACAGCAGGAAATAACTCCACCTTAATGCTCTCTTCCCTCTTTATCCATCATGAATATTCAGAGAAGATATTCTGTGTGTACACACTGCTTTGGAAGAAAGGCCATTACTCCATGCCAAGCTAACACATGAGTGTTTCATCTGGGTTAATAAACAATACATCCCTTTCAATAGTTATATTTTAAAAAAGAAAATTCTGTATTTCTTCTATTTTCATCTTTATACTATTTTTCTTTAGCAATCCAGTGTAACTGCTTACACAAATGTACAGGCACTGGCCTCCTTAGCTTCCATGCTTAGACCTGAAAAGATCTGGGAGTAATTTGGCTTCATTTTGGATATCCTGTTAAGGGATTAAAAATGGATCAACTCCCCAGTTGCCTTGCTGCTTTTATGTGCTCTTCATAAAAGGTTTCAAAAGTAGAAGAACAGTATATTTGTTATTTCTGGCTCCGTTAAACACAATAGTAATGAACATTAGCTATTTAGCTCTTAAAAAGCACACAAAACACAATATGCTTATGATGTATGGCACTTTAAACATATGCTTACAGCTATACACTGCCACCTAATCACCTGCATGAGAGCACTGGCACAGAATGCCAAGATCATACAGCCGTGCTTCCAAATGGCCCCTAAGTTGTTTAAAGTTGTCTACTCGTCTAGCAAATATTGTGATTTGAAAACTCTTCAAGTATTACATTGTGAAGAGAATAATTTTTAAGAAAAGAGGATGGATTGTAGATGAACAACCTGTGTCTAAGGTTGTAAGTACAAAATAAAGTTGTTTTCCAAAGGGTACAAAAAGAAATAAAAAACTGAGTGCCCAGTGGGCATATTCACTTGGCAATTTTATTTCTGTATAAAAGCTGCTATTAATTACAAACTAGTTTTTATGCAATTCTGCTTTCTTTAAATGTGGAGTGAATTCTCCCCATAAACTAATGAACTGAAGTGAAGCCAAATAGAGACCAGCTGGCTGAATTGCTAAGTAATTTTATCCACATGATTGACTTTATGATCCTTTCACTACAGTAACTAGTCTTTATTCTTACAATCATCATCAACCATAATTCCAGAGGGAGAGATGATTAAAAATCAAGAGAATAGAGAGGAGAGGTTTGTTTGATGTGGCACAGTGCATTCTTGCACACACTTCTTCTGTATAATAGGTGCAGAATTACAGGTCTTTATAGCCTCCAAAGCAGTGCACTGAATAGCTGCCTCAAAGACATAATAAGCAACCAATGCCTAAATAATCATTACAGATACTCCATTAACAGCATCTATCTGTGTGGCTTTTAACCATACAAATTGTTTTTTGACAGCTTGTAACCTTTCTGAACAGTTTCCTTTGGGCATTACACCACATTCAGATCTAATTTTAACTTTTGCTTTGTCTATAATTTATTACTTTCTTTGGAGACACATAATGTATTTCAGTGCAATGGATAAATTCAAATAAAAGACTTAAAAAAAATCAATTGCTGTTTTAATCTATTAAATCCTTGCTCTCTAGGAGATAACTAAAATCTGATGAAACATAACAGGGGAAAAAGGCTAAATGGTCTAGAATTCCTGAGGGTATCTGTTTTACAACAAGCGATATTTTTTTTCCTCAAATTATTTAAAATAGGGCATAACCAACTGAAAAAAAAGAATAAAAGTAAAAACATATATAAATAAAACATAAATCCTTTAAGGCTGTTCCTAAGAGCCACAGACTTTAAATGACATAATAAATAACGTGTTATAAAATAGTTTAATGATGTATTGCAATGGGATAAAGAGCTAAGAAAGATGTACAATTGTATCTTTTTTTCCAAAGAGAGCCCATAATTACAAATCAGCAAAGATAAGTGACTTATGAAGAGCTAGAGGGCAAGCATGATTTTCAGAAACTGGTGGAAATGTGTAAAATGAATGTGGGGATGATGTAACAGTATGAGGTGATTTGTATTGGCTGTCATGGCCATTATCTCACTTCTGGGGACACCATTTTCAGGAATAATGTCCAGTAAATCAACATGCAGTAGCAATCAACATAGAAATCCCACAGTTCTGGCAGCCAAAATTCCTGATTTCTTTCAAGACATTCAGCTCCTTTTCAACAGATTCAAGTACTTTTCACAAAGTTTTCAAATCTATGTAGCAGGTAAATCTATGCATGTCCAATTGACAGAGGAGAGTGATTAGAAATTACCTCAGTGTTCACTGCTCACAAAGGTTCTTGCTCTGCACAGACAGTATGCAGTGGCTAGTCACATCAAAATTAACCATCATCATTGCAAAAGTATGAATTGGATAGGCATAAAAATCTACTACTTAGAATCAAGGGTTTTTTTCCCCATCTCCCAAATCTTAAAATGGGTCACTAAATCTAGTACAGTTTTCATAAATGACAGGGAAGGCAGAGTAAATCTTTAAATAAAATGTGAAAATATCCCTCTCAGTATGAATTTAATTCATCATGCTAAACTCAGTGAAGGTACATCAGCATAAAATTAGAATGAGGCTGTTATGAATCAAGGAGATTCATGTCTAAATTGCATATTACAGATGAGATATACTACAGCTTGTATATCTGAGGAGCTGAAAAGAAAATGGCATGCTTCTTGGTTATATAGAAGATAATCAATAAGCAGATTTTCAGTATAAATGTTGATAGGGAAAAGCAGTGTCAGTGGAAGAAATTATTAGAAAAGGGTAATGAAAGTGTGAAATACAAAGATCTAAAAAACTCATGAGAAAATCTCAACTATGCAGTTATTTTTTGAGCTTCATTCAGTGCCATACTAATGCTCCAGACTGTTTTGTTGGTTTGGAGTTTTGTTGGGGTTTTTTGCATTGTGGGTGGGGCTATTTTAATTTGCTATCAAGAACATTACTTGTAAATGATGGTACTGAAAGCAGAAAGATCATAGAGTACTCTGGGAGATTCTAAAAGACTTCAAGATTTCTTATTGTTTAATTGATAGATATTTAGTATCTCAACACACCCAATGCACAGCTGCTGTAAGTATCATGGGCCAAACAGTAAAATGAGCTCTCTGTAATTTGATCAGTCAGTGTCAACCTCATGAAAATAATAAAAACATCCATGTCTTAGGTGTCTTGAAATTTGGAGGGGACGGGGGAAGGGAAGGAGGACTCATTAAATTCTGACCCATTTCATTACATAAGACAGTGCTAATGACTGTAGACCTTTTCTAATTGACTTGCTCACCAATTTAGAGTACCATATTATATACCATTCATCATTATCACCAACAGTAGTTAAGGACATTTCAAAATTGTCAGTATAACACAATTATCTCTCAAATATTTCTTCTTCTAGTCCTTTCCCAATCTTTCAACCTTGTCATGGAAGGACACACAACTGTGGGAGCATTTAATTCCAAGAAATATTGCAGTGATATAATCTGTCTGAGAAGCAACAAAATTGAAGAAAGGCTGAGCCAACCAACATTCTATCTGATGTGAATTAATAGAAGCAGTATTCTGAGATGCTGCCTATGGAAGCATTGCATCTGTGTTACATAAAGCAATCACAGAATGAAATGACCAATTGAGAATATGGATTTAAATAAGAAAAAAAATGAGGCTGAGGTGGGGTGGGGTGGAATAAGTAATTCTAAGTGCTCTTAATTTATTACTTCCATCTTCATCTGGTTTGAGTGCAATTATCTGGTTGTCTTCAATTATGAAGGATCAACCTTTTGAATAGTTCATGCAGTTAAATGTTATAAGGACATTCAAAACTGTATTATCCATGTCCTCTTCCACAGAGCTGGAATTCCCCAGTCAATCAGCCCATTGCTGCAAGATCTTGTATTTGTCCTTGTTGCTGTCAGCCCATTTCTTCAAGCCTGCTTAGGTCCTTCTTGATGGAAAGCTTGCCATTGACTTTAATAACCAGTCCCCAGTCTAGGGCCAGTGCAAACTTGATGAGAGTGAGCTCCATCTGTCCATCTCAGCTCAGTGATAGAGAGGATGGGTGCCCGTGTAAAGCCCTGAATACTCTTGCCACAGGCACCCAGGAAGATGACAACCAAGAAATCACCACTTCTGTACCCAGTCATCCACTGGTATTGTAAATAGTTATTGGTCACTCATCCAGACTGTTAGATCTTAATACAAGAATATTATGAGGACAGCACCAAAAGCCTTGTTAAATTTAATGACATTCACATTTCTCCCCTCATCCAGAAATCAAGTAGTTTGATCACAGAGTCACTCAGATTCATCAGACATGATTTATCTTTTGCAAAGACATGTTGGGAATTACATTCTCCTTTATCTCCAGAAGCATTCTTTAGGAGACTCCATGGTTTTCTTGTGAATCACTGTGAGGCTGAGTGGTCTGCACTTTTTGGTGTTCTTTGAAGATGCGTACAACATTCTCTTTCTTCCAGTTGTCAGGGACCTCAATAGATTCCCACAGCCTTTCAAAGATGATAGAAAGTGACCTTGCAAGGGCACCAGGGAATGCTCTTAGCATGCTTTGCTGCAGTCTATCAGGTTCCACGGAATTATAAGGGTCATGCTCTCTTAAGCAATTCCTGAGTCTATTGTCATTCACCATGGGAGTTCAGCTCCTCCTCAACCCCCTTTACAAAACATAGGTATCTGGGACACCTGGGTCATAAAGACTGAAGCAAAGAAGACACTAACTCATATTTTTCTGCATTTGTTGTCACTGGATTACCCACCCCATTCAGCAACAGGCACACATTTTTATTGTACAGCATTTTACTACTAAAGTAGCAGTGCATTTTGGTCCTTACTCATTTACAGCAATAATCAGGGCCTCAACACTGCAAACACATCGCTTATATTTCAAATATTGGTTTTTTTAAAATAATAAACAAATGAAAAAAAATGAAAAAAAAGAAAACTAAAACCAATATTCCTTGTACCAAATAATTGTGGTAAAGTATTGAAGTTAAACTTCTGCCCTCATGAGAATTGCATACAGTACTTCATCCCGATCTGGAGTGCTCAGCACAAGAAAGATGTGGACCTGTTTGAGTAGGTCCAAAGGAGGGCCATGAAGATGATGGGAGACCTGAAGCATCACTCCTTCAAAGACAGGTTGAGAGAGCTGGAGTTGTTCAGCCTGGAGAGGAGAAGGTTCCAAGGAGACCTTGTAGCACCTTCCAGTACCTTAAGGGGGCTTATAAAGAAGAGGGAGAGGGATGTTTCTACACAAGCAAATAGCAACAGGACAAGGGCCAGTGGCTTTGAAACAAAAGAGGAGAAATGCAAATTAGACACCAGGAAGACACTCTTTACTCAGAGGGTGGAGAGGCACTGTACAGTTTGCCCAGAGAAGCTGTGAATATCCCATCCCTGGGAGTTCACAAAGGTGGGTTGGATGGTGCCCTGAGCAACCTGATCTAGGAATGTCATCCCTGCTCAGAGCAAGGTGCTTGGAATCCTTAAGGTCTCTTCCAACCCAAACCATTCTACAATTCTGTGATTTTGCTCTTGAGATAGTGTATCATATGTGCACTAACTAGCAGGAGCTGGCATGATCCCGATTCAGTTCTGTATCTAAACTGAAATTCTTTGATGAAAATGCTGGGCCTCAGAATTATTGAAATATGTCCTAAAGAAATCTGAAAACAGCTGGAACACTGCTTGACCAGAGCCCAATTATCTCCAAACCATTAAGTTTTTGTTTAATTTACTTCTAAATATTTTACTGAAGAGAGTGATCACCAATATATTCCAATGGCTAGCAACCCTCACTGTAAAGAAGGAACTTTTTACTTGAATTTTATCCACTAAGGCACATCACACAAAGAAGAGACGAAAAATTATCTATATAACTGTTATTCCATTCCAGGTAAAACTTAGCTTTGGTTAAGACAGACTAGATTTCAATATGACCACAGCTGCAAAATAATGGATTATATTTTCTTTGATAAAACCAGCCACTTCCCACATATTACAAAGAGAAGTAACTGTAGCAAATGCAGAACAAATGCTGAGCTCATTTTAGCTCTGATCAAAACTCAATCTGGATGCCAAAACAGTGATGAATGGCATGATTTCTCCATTGCTTCTCTGTTATATGTGATTTTCTGTTGGCACACTATGCACTAATTAAAATGGCTGTAATACACTCAAACTAAATTACGTTAAAAGATAATTGAGATATACCAACTTTATACATTTTATCATATATTTGTGTACATGTACATATAAATATTGCAGCCTGGCTTCTCAAATGATGGAAAACACCAGTCTTCCACTGAAGTATGAAAGCCTACATCACTAAAATATCTGGCCCCATTTTACCTAGATACAAATATTTATGTATTTGTATGTATTTACCTCCTAATCACTGCAATTTGAAGAGATTCACTGACAATAGGAAGACATCTAACTATGTCAACACATTCAGATTTCAGTTTCTAAGAGTCAAATACCTACACCTACAATGTAAATCTAAATAAGTTTTGAAATTTCAGATTTCAGGAGTAATACCATGTGTTCAGGAATAATTTCTTCATGGAAAAGGTTGTCAAACATTGGAATGGTCTGCCCAGGGAAGTGGTGGAGTCACCATTCCTGGAGGTGTTTGAAAAATGATTAGATGTGGCACTTAGTGAAATGGCTTTATTCACAAGGTCATGTTCAGTCAAAGGTTGGACTAGATGTTTGAGGTCTTTTCCAACCTTAATGTTCCTATGATTCTATTTGGGAGCTGAAAATAGGACTCATGACTATTTGGTATCAGCATTATATTATTTTAAAAACCCCATATATTTCAAGGCCATCCTAGAATAAGGTCTGTGTAATTTCTTTTGCAATTTCTTTCTGACAACTCCTCTGATTTTATATCCTATCCAGTGGACTGTAATATGCTTACACTGAAATTATTTAAAACAAAACAGACACAAATTCATTTTACAACTCTTCTTCTGAAAGTTTTCTGGGAATTTTCCAGACAAAAAGAGAAGAATTAAACATAGGACAAAAATAGCCACGTACAGATTACCTTGAGTTTTCTCTACACATAATTTTCATTTTAAAAAATAAAATTAGATGACTGTTAGGTCATCTAGAGGATAGTAAATTAAAGAGTGAATAAACAAAGTCTTTCACAATAAAGGAAATGATGGAACACAGATTTTCTTAGCTTAACAAGGTATGGGATCTGGCCTCAGAACTCCACCACAACAGACTAAATTAAGAATAGCAGAGAACAAGTTAGAATCATACATGGTTAGGAAAAATGGGTTTGTTTATAAGCCATAAAAAGAGTATGCTATCAGTTGGAACGTTACAGTATTTTGAGAACAGTTTAAACAAACTTTCTCTCAAAAAAGCTTTTCCTTTCTCCATATGTCAACAACATATGTCTTTTAAAACCATTTTACTGTCACTTTAACCTACAGGAATTTCTCCTCCACACACACAGTAAGTAGAACAAAATATTAGGGGTCTTTAAAACCGAAACAGTATGAGAAGAAATGTATACTGGATTGCACTTGTATACTGGACCAGAAGATGTGCAAATTCCAAATCTTGATTGCAATTTGACTTAATCTTTAATTTATTTAAAAAGAAATACAAATAAATACACCTAACTTCAAAAACCTAAAGCCAGCCAAAAAACCCACCAAAAAATCCCACACAGCAAAAGCCAACCAAAAAAAAGTGGAAAATTTTCAGAAGTCAGTTTAGTTTCTCCAATTCCCATTGAAGGCTATCAGAGTACAACCACACATTCAGGCTTTTACCAGAGCACTTGTGCAGAATCACCATTTGTAAGCAGAGATTTTTAATTAATTATGATATTCTACTTCCTGCAGACATCCTATCTTCTGAATTTTGCTAGTAAAATCAGTTCTTCCGTGCATCATTTAATTCCTAACTTCTCTGAGCCAAAAGCATTGTCTCTTCTTTTATTTGTTATAATTTGTTAAACTATAACAAACAAAATTTTAATCCTGGAGATTAATAGAACCTAACTGCCCTCAAGCCACTATTTATAAGAATAAAAAAAAAATAAAGCAGAGTAGAAAAAACTGCAGCAAGCAGTAGAATTCTACAGGCCATAGGCGAATTTCAGCATATTTACCTTCAACTTAAACATTTAAACTGATTTCTAAATGTAGTTCTAAGGAGAATGTTTGATTTAAGACAATCCACCTGCACTTGTAATTTTATGATTTTAGAAAATAATAAAAGAAAGTGTTTCCAAAATAGAAAGACGAATACTGAGAATTATAACCCAAAATCAAACAACACCACAGTGAAACATCTTCCAGTTGTATGACATTTGTCAGCAACCTGCTTTGCTATTATAGACTTTCTATTATTTAATATTATAATATTATAGAAAAAATTTATTTATTATAGGCAAGTTCTCCAAGGACCTCAGGACCTTTGAGAATTCATGAAATCCATCCTTTTTCTTTTTTTTTTTTTAACTCACAATTTTATAAAACTGCTGACAGACTTTCTACCCTTTTAAATATCCCCTATCAGCGGGCCAATTTCACTTACAACAATTGCTAACAAATCTCTCCATTTAGCAGTTAAGATAATTTACACAGTAACCAGAAACCACCTGTAAATACCTGTAAAAATCACTAAGGCTGCTCAGATCAAAAAAGATTTTTTTGAATTTAATCTGAAAACTCAAAAGACACCTATAGAATACAATGAGTTAAAGTCATACTTTAAAATTGTATAAAAAACATATATTCAAACTTTTGTAAGAGTAGCAATAGTGAAAATATGATAAAAGTAAAGGTAGGATGCATATAAGAATCAACCACAGTCAGAAATGAAAATAACTTCTCTTGCTATACTGGAATAGAATCTGGGAATTTGATCCAAAACATTTATTGTACAAGATAATTATATTTACAGTGGAGAAAAATGTAACAAAACCGTCTCCCAATTCAATTACTGAGTTTTTAAATTCCCCAAATCAATTAAAATGATAGAATAATTTGTGAAGGCATGTACGTTACAAAATCCAAAGACATGGGAATTGGGGATTATAGGTTTCCCAAATGCTTCTAAATTTAAAACTCTCTCAAAAGTAAATGATATGGCATGCTGAAAGTTGTGTTGACCCCAATAACACAGTCTTAGAATTGGGAGCAAAATGGCCATCACTGGTTTCATGCAAACTAAGTATGATGCCAGATGTGTCATGATGCAAGAGGACCAACTCTGGAACAGGCTCCCTAGAGAGGTGGTTGGTGCCCCAAGCCTGTCAGAGGCTGAGAGGGATTTGGATAATGCCCATAATAACATGCTTTAGTTTTTGGTCAGTCCTCAAGTTGCCAGGCAGTTGGACTGAAGGATCGTTGCAGATCCCTTCCAACAGAAAATACTCTGTTCTATTCCAGAAATAGCACCTCTGCAGAGCTAAGCTCTCGTGACTAAATCCACTCCTTGTGTGCTGTGTCCGTCACTTCACACAGCTAGCACTTCCTTGCTACTTAAGGACATAGATGCACTTTTGGAAAGGACAGTCAGAACATGTGATGGCAATCAGTGGGACCATCTGTTGACAGGCTGAGGGTCCTGAATCACAGCTTCAATTGATTGGCATCATTGATGTACTCTGAAACCCAAGCAGACCTCAACCTATACTTAACAAGTATAAATCTTGGTCTTCACTGATCTCAGAACCACTGAAATTCTACGGCCTTAATCATGCAGAAGCAGATGTTCTTGGCTGCCAGCTCCTCCTGAATCTAACAGAACCTGAAGCCCAGCTAGCACTGAACTGTACTTGACTTTTGCAGCTTCAAGCTCAGCATTGTGTTGATGAAGACCAGGGGAAAGGTTATTTTTAGATGTCTTTTTGTTTACACTGAATTGTCATCCTTTGCTGATTTCCAAGCTCAGCATCTTTACTATCTGCAATGTAAACATTCTTAATATGACTGTGTAAACAAGTATATGAATGGCCCTAACAACTACAGCTCAAGCAGCGCTGTAAACATGCACAAAACTATTTAGTGGAAAGATGTCTCTAGCGTACCTGTACTGTTCTGCTACTGTGAAGAGTTTAAGTACCATTTGACTTCACCACAAGTAGGAACTAGACTGTTATCTAGCAAAGTGGCTACACTGATGTAAAAGACCTAACATCTCAGGATACAAAAGAAAAAGACCATTCAGTGCTTAAACCAGCTGAAGTTTATATCCAACTTACAGCCTTCAATTGAAAAAGTAGAGAAAAATACTGGAAGCTTAAGAACAGAAATAGCAATTCCTTTCTTTTATCTTTTCAAGGTCTTCTATTTTACTACCTGAAAATACTACCTGCCTGCCTGCAATTATATTTCAGATTCTGCTTGAATGCAGTAAGCATCACATTCCCACAGTGATTGATGACAGATGTCCAATCATGTTCTTGTTACTGGGTGGGATCAGCAAAGCAGCTGCCAAAGGCCATAGGCAAAACCAAAGGAAAGAACAATGCAAATTCACAATTAGGGAGTCTCTGGGGTGTGGGAGGAGAATGATTTGGGCATCTGCAGACTATTGCAAACCTGGTTTTATTTTGGAGAGAAAAAAATCCTTGTGCACTTTCAAGTTCCTCACCAATTTCTTGTCCCATAACTATTCTTTAGAACTCATAGGTCACTGTATCAACTGTCATATGTTTCCCACATTAGACAACCTGGACCTTTTCCATCAGCTGCAAGAAATTTTCAGCATATCTGGTATAGGCTTTTGTCATCAGCTGCTATGAGCCTCTGTGCATAATGACCATCAATCCTTTCCACTGGCTGCTATGCTCTTTGCAGACCCTAGTGAATCTCTCTTAGCAACTACAGCAGCATTTCACAATAAGTAATTGAAATAACATTTATAGCAAGCATAAACCATGTAGCAAAGAAGAAGTTTTAGTTAGCCCTTCCCCATTTTTTTCTCACTCCCTTATGTGATGCTATAGGAGAAACTGATCTGACTGAACACTAATCAGTAAAAAAAAGGAAATCATCACTTCAGTCAGTTCCTAAACTGGCTTATTTCATACAGAAATAAAATGCTGATGAGAAAGCAGAATGCACCTGGAATGAGTGGCTAAGGTTAGGGTCAGGGTGCTTTTTATTTTCACAATGATTGCAGATCCTTCCATCTCAAAATTCTAGCTGCACTATAGCCTCAGGCTGTGATTCCACAACAGTTAACATCAACCTGAAATGTCACCCTTGGAGTCCCTCTCCCTTGCTCTGTTTCAGGAAGTAAACTAGCAGGAGACTGTTCTTATAAGAGAAAACAAGACAAGCAAAAAACATTTGCTGATTTTCCCTGCCTGAGCTAGCTCATCACAAGATCAGATGAGCGTCCATGTCAACAGAACAGATGAAGGGAAGGGGCTGCATCACAATGCCGGGGCCAAGGCAGGCAGGACCACAAAAGTGCTGACACATCTTGGCTTCAGATGCAACAGAAGTGCTACTGCTTGTATTTTTATTTTTTTTTTATTATTTGTTGTTGTTGTTGTTGTTAGAAATTTTATATTGTCACTTCATTGAGGACCTAGTCCGCTTTTGACTCTGACATCTGCAGAACTCTGAAGATACCTCAGGGGTATCACCACAAAGTTCTTGGTGAGGTCTACAAAACCTCTTTTAGTTGTTTGGCTTAGTTAGTTGGTTGGTTACCAATACAAACTAAAAAGAACTTTGAAAAAAAAAACATTATTAAGGTCCCCTTTACTAATGAAAAGGCATTTTCACAGCTGAATTAAAAACTGTATGCATGACTACATTAAAGGGGTATTTACAGAACAATTCATAAAAGAAATGTAATTTTCTTTATGAACAAGTAAAAAGTACATAGGTAGTCTTTGACAGTGTGACTAAAATAATGTTTTATCAGAAGAGACATAAGTAGGAATGAAGAAAAAATGGGAGTAAAAATCAGAACTTTTCCATTTAATATAGAAGAATAATAACTGAAAGATAAGTAAACTAAATATTCTTAAGATTCTTTTAAAAATAAACTTCTTCTTAAGAATAAAGAATAAACCATTTAATATTTTACACATCTATGAAGCAACACTTGATTCTTGCATCTAAGTTATAAAAAACCCTGACTGTTAACAATTAATTGTGAGATTTTTAACTACCACTTACCTTTTCCTAACATACAGTAAAAAGAAAATATCTACCTTGGGTAGTTTTCTAATGATGGTGAGGGAATAATTATTCTGCTTCACTGTGATGGTTCAAATCTCAGAGCTCAGGTAAAGATTTAAATTAATATAGGCTACCTTTTAGTTACATTTAAAATAATACAACTAGTAATTAAGATAACATACCACTGTAGAATTACATAGAGACTATCATTCCTTTTGTTTAAGCTTTTAGCACTATATGGAAAAAAGCTGGCATTGAAGACTTCTATAGAACAATCTTAAAATGCATCTGTTTTGATATTGCAGATTTATTAGCACAGAATATAGCTTATTCACTAGAAAAAAATTAATAATCAATCTCTGAAGGTTTTAATGCTAAAGAAAAACATTTATAATGAGATTAGATAATTAAAAAAGACAGGGATAGACAATTAGAAGACTTCAGGTGTTTACGTATCCCTATCTACCTAAGCTGTTACACATTAATTGACTGTACCTCCAAAGAAGTAGTTCAGAATACTAAACAAGAAAGACTACTATTAGGTAGGAAGGAGGGGGAACCCATACTCTATGAAAAACATAGGTTAATTTTACAATACTGGTCTCAAACTCGTCTAAGAAAATATAAATGGAAAGTAGATTAAAATCTTGAGAAAAATTAATTAACTTTAATTATCTCAAAAGCTAAACTCCAAACTCCAGAGAAATAAAGATGTAAAAGCAGAAAATTATCACAAAGATCTTCAATGTCTACAATTTTACACATTGTCTACAATGAGGGCAAAAGATTAACATTACCTTAACATTTATCCACTTCTATGTTAAAATCTAAACAAAACTAAAACCATTGACAATAAGGTAATTACCAGGAAGTGACCAATTATAGCAGAAAGAATAGTCCTGTGAAAAACACTGAATTTAGTCAGAGCAGTACTTAGGATTCCCTTAGGTAAAGGTAGGTTTGAATGCACATGCACCTTAAACAAAAGGCTTCATAGGAAGTCATTCTGAGTCAACAGAGCATAAAGGTCTAATATTGTACATTTCATATTAAAAAATATACATAATAATAAATATAAAACTTGGTGGGTTTATCCCACATGCTTAATAGTTGAATATCTGCAACACAACCAACCTGAAGAAACATTTTGATAACTTTAACATTAAAAGCTTTCTTCAGCAAGAGTGAAAATGACTCACTGTTCAAAGCCAAGTGTAGGAACAAAGAGATCTAAAGCAATAAGGTAGTAATAGTTAACAGAAGACCTGTAAGAATAGAGGTCCAAGACTGAAGGTCCAAGAAGGGATAACCACATTCAGTATACATGCACCTAGAGCCTTGTTTTAACAAAAACATTCCAAAAAGTTTAGCTCAAAAAAACTCTAAAACAACCTCATTCAAAACTACCCAGGTTATGATCTTGCCAATATTCTGTTTTACTAAGTAGAAAGTCTTCCACAATGGGATTAATATCCCACTGAGTATGCTACAGGAGGATATTAATTTCAGAAATAATTTCCTGCTACTGCTTGTTTGACTACTAAGTTTGCAGATTAGTCTGCTTTATTTGCCTCTCTATTTCATTACTCTTTTAAGCATTCAAACTCATTTGCAAATGTAACCAAACACTAAAACAACTTTCACATGCTGATGATGTTTGTGTTAACAAGTTAAAAGAAACTGCATATAATTTCATAATCAAGCATAGACTCTGGTCCTGTACTGTATTTTGGAACTACATCCATTTTGTTACATCACTTTAAAAGAATTCACCAGTTGAAAAAATTGAAACTGAGATCTTTACAAGGCTGAGAAATAGCAAGATTATATTATTTTTTTTCAGTCAATGGTTTAAGGAAAGGGAAAGTTCCACATTATTATATCACAGTCTTTTTTGCTACTTGTACAAATTATTTTAATTAACAAGCCTGAATATTTTTTACGGTTTTGTTGATACAATGTGCTTTAATTCCACAAGAGAACAGGTCAATTTTAATTTCAAAATGGCATTTTTAAAAAACACAAATCATCTCACTTAAAATAATCACTTTTGTAAAACATAGGCATTAAAATACATATATAATATTAAACACACAACAAATTAAGGATGTTTTAACAGCATTTCTACCATTTATTACATAGTTGCAATGAAGCTGTGAACTCCTTTATCAATAAATCATTGATAAGAACAAGTAGTTAATGTAATAAATTTTAGAAAAGCCAGCTTTCTACTCTTTCTGAAAACTTCAGCCCAGTCACCTAGTTCACAATAAAATACACTGATACAAGGGACAGAAGAGTGAGAATTAATCTTCTGTGTCCCTTCCTTTCCTCTCATACTCCTAATAAGCCTTTGTTTCCACACTGGTTATGAACATCTATTAATAACCTCCAACAAAGAGTACTATGCATATGCCACCTCAGTATCCAGGTTCCTTTTATGCATAAAATGCACATGAATAATATGGTAAATAATAATTCAAATTTTTAAAAAATCTTTTTTATTTTTCAGTGCTTCTTGGACATTATGACAATCTACTGTGTTCACCCAGCTCAACACATAAACTCACAGGCAAATCCCCTCAGACTGTACATTTGCTAAGAAAATCTGCTTTCATCTGTTAATATTATACAACAGCAATGGTGTTCCATTTTTTAATAAATTAAATATTTCAATTGATGGTTTGTAACCTAACAAATTCTATTTTGTCACATAAAAAAAAGAAATTCAAATAAAATTAGTCTTCAGATATTAGCTTCTCTCCAAAATATTTCTTATTGCTTTTTTATACAGAAGCTTGTAGACAAATACATTACTCATCTCTCTGATGAAAGTAAGTACAGAAAAAATGTATTGCCTCTCATAAAGAAGCTTATATTTTATAATATCCTGTCTTATTTCAAAATCCAGAATCATGTTCTAGGAGAACAGAAGTTTTTTTTCATAAACAGAAGTTATATCAAAACATTAAATCATATATATACCATTTTACTAATTAAAAATGTATTCAATAAATAGTCTTGCATGTATTATTCAAAAGATGCAGTATGTTTACGTTCACTGCACAAAGGTCAAATAGAGAAAGTAAAGCATCTTTTTTTTTTGTCACTTTATTTTAATAAGCTTATTAGTATTTAGCTAGAGTGCTGAGAAAAATATGTAGATTTCCCCTGAAGCTGTTTGACGTGTTACTATCTTGCTTTAATCTATTTTTCTTACCTTCAATTTCTTTCTTAAGTTTGAAGGAGAAAAACCCGTGATTTGCATGTCACAGGATTTTCTAGAAAACTCAAGGAAACTGCATTTGATCTAGATTTCATTCTGTTTTTTCCTTACCTGACATGTAATGGGATTACCAAGCAAAAAAACCCCATCTAAACAGACTCCTGATAAAATGACAGTGAGACTTATGTTCTGCCAAGCAATCATTAAACTGACCCAAATGACAGGTGTCACAAACACATCAACTCTTGCTTTTAAAGCATCTCTGGACCAAAACAGACAGAACATTTTAGCCAAGAGCAATTAATGAGAGCAGTAAGCAAATACCCAAGAGGTCCCTTTATGGTACATTCAGACATCTCCAAATTTGGCACAATTTTGCTACTCTTAGTTTCCTTAAGAGAAGCTGTTTTGAATTCAACAGATATATTTGTTCTTGTTTTTCCTTAGGAAATCACAAAACAAAATTGTTTCATATGGAACAAACACAGTATTAAAAAAATATTTGGAATGGATTCTAAACCCTGAGAGTTATTAATTGGGTACAATTCTTCTCTGAAATGTTGGAGATTTGTTCCAAATTCTCTCCTCTGCAAGGGAGGTGAGGATGTAGTGCATATCACCTCAGATGTCTGAGATTCTCCCACACGTCTATGGGAAGAGTTTTATGTGATGCAGATTAGCCTCAGCTAATTTATACTAATTCTGGGGTTTTTTTCATACAGAGGCAAATGAAGATGTCTCACTCATTAAGGGAGTATATACGTATCAAATCTCTTATATGCTTCTTTATTTATGAATAAATCTAAGCTAAGCTGCCTCAAGCAGTGAAACATGAGGAGACTCAGCTGGCTGGAAATTCTTTTTGGAACACAATTCTGGGTAAAAATGAGAAGGATCTGAGACCTCACTCACAGCATACATTTAAATACTCCTTTCTTTCTTAAAGAGCATGCTAACATCCCTTGATTTTTAGCTGCAGTTTTACAAATTCATAGGAATTTGCTAAGTTATATCTACTTAGCAAATTCTGGTGTCTTCCTGAGAGGTGAGCTGAAATTCCTTAAAATAGGATGAAATCTCCAAGTTTCACATGTCAGTTGACAGCATCTATTTAGCCTCAGTTGCTAAAAGGAAAAGGGTAAACACTCCCCAAAAAATAACATTAAAAATGAAAATTCTGTTAACTGAACAGTCTTGATAATACCAGAAGCAACTTTCTGGCAATTCCCAGCAGATCTATCATTCATAACAATATTCTTGCCCAGTTCTAATATTCAGCAGAGCTATATTCTCAGGCTTGCATTTCTCAGTATCTTGATCATCAATAATTGCATGAAGAAGTGACAGTTTTACATGATATCTTGCATATCCAACTACAAGCTTTTATGCAGTTTATACATAAATGCTTCCAAATCTAGCTGTTAACATTAAAGTCTTGTTTAATCACTCTATATCTTTGTTCTAGCTTTCATATAATATCATGCCAATTATTTTAAAATAGTGTTTAACAACTTATCTTCTGAATTCTATTTCAAACTGTTTAGCGTATCTAATATACTGTGTCAAATAGTTAACAGCAGCCGCAGGTAACACGCTCTGCTTCTATATAAAATTAATGCCCTGGATGGGAAAGCAAAATAAAAATATCCTTTTTTTCCTGAATAGGGTTCTATTTAGAAACCAGTCCATACTCATAAATGTGTACCTAGAAAAATGCAGAATTGATTTAATTGTCTTCATGTGTCGGTCTGCGAGCTCCAGATCTTGTCCTTGCCCACTGTTGTTTATGGCTCCTGCTTGGCAGTAGCAGACTGAAGTTACTTAGGTTTTCAGGTTGGAAATAGTGTTTTGTATGAGCAGTCCTTCAGCCTGTGGGGTCCTAATTATTCCTGAGACCCTGAGTAGGATATAGCACAGTATTAATAGCAATTCCTTACACACCTTTAAAAAAACCCCTTGCTTCTGGCAGATTCAACAGAGAAGCAGAGTCAGTTGAGTATTAAAGGAAGAATAGTTCTTTTCAGGGGGACATTAAGACAATAGGACTCTTAACCTCACCACAGTTTGAAATTATAGAAGGATAAAAATTTGAAGTAGTTTTCACAGCATCAGCTTCTGACTCTCCATAAATATGCTTGAAAAGGGATTTATTATATTGCAGTTAATCTTCTAAGTGCTATATTTGCTCATATAGCAATCTGATAAAATTTATGATAAGAGGGCAGTGCTAGGTTAACTGAAGGGAAGACATTAGATATTAAGACCCTGTATAAAACAATCTGTGAGATCATAGGGAAGTGGAGAAAAATAATCAAATTAAATTACTTATACCTAAGAATAATTTCTGATTGGAATTACCATTGACAACTCTCCTCCATATTCCAGGGTAATTTTGAGAGAAATAGTGAGGGATTCATTGAGAGATACAAAAAACTTGTATTTTCTTTTAAACAGTTTTCTTCTCATATATTCCTGTTTCTACACAAATTCAAAGTTGTGCTGGTTTTGGCTGGGGTAGGGTTAACTTTCTTTACAGTATCTAGTGCAGAGCTTTTGTGAACAAGGGGTTGATATATAGAGATGTTTTGTTACTGCTGAGCAGGGCTTACCAGAGCCAAGGCCTTTTCTGCTTCTCGTACTGCCAGGCTGGTGAGGAGGCTGGGGGTGGGTGGGAGGTTGGGAGGAGCTGGGACAGGTGACCCCAGGTGACCACAGGGACATTCCAGACCACATGACATTATGCTCAGTATATAAAGTGAGGGGAAGTAGGAGGAAAGGGGGAATATTTGGAGTGATGGTGCTTGTCTTCCCAAGTAATCATTATGTGTCATGGGTGCCTGCTCTCCTGGAGATGGCTCAACATCTGCATGCCCATGGGAAGCACTGAATTAATTCTTTGGTTTTCTTTGCTTATGTGTGCACAGTTTTTGCATTCCCTATTAAACTGTCTTCATCTCAATCCACAAGTTTTCTAGCTTTCACCCTTCTGATTCTCTCCCCAATCCTGCCAGTGGGGGAGTGAGGACACACCCGTGTGGTTGCCAGCTGGAGCAAAACCGGGACAAAAGTAATAAAGGAATCATTGTCAGAAACAGACAGCAATATCAGATGTATTAGAAAACCTTGTTCAAGAAGATTCAAGTTCAGTAAGTTAATTGAAATCAATACAGATTCCGTTTTCTACCAGAAATGAGCCCTACATGGACAATTATGAAATTAAGTAAAATTAATCCCTTGTCTTCTGGAACTACTGTTAATTGGGATCAAAGTTTGACCTATTGTCCAACAAGCAACTTTTCTATAAAATCTGTATTAAAATGCATTAATAAATCAGTAATACAGTTTAAAAACCAGCAGCATTAATAGAATAAATAGGATCATTAGTTAACAAATAGACAAGCTCACCTCATTTGAAGATTGACTTTATCACCTACAAGTGGTACTTGATACATATCCTGTAAGTACATAAACATACTGGGTTCTTTTGCTTCTGTAATATATACAAAGCATCACATGATAGTAACTGCATTAATGATGGCATTATCACTTGATAATCTTGCACTTTCAATGAAATTTTTTGCTTATTAATGTTGCCTGTAGAAATTTTCCAGTGAAAAGAGTATCTCACAACAATTTAATACAACAAAGCAGATGTTTTCAAGGATTGTCCATTTAAAACATAGCACCAGATTTCTATTAATGTCTTCAATAGAGAGATCAGTAAAGAAACCCAAACTGCAACAGTGTTTTTGCATTAAAATAAACCTTCTACGGACAATATAAAATACATTTCATACCAGTAGAAAAACTTGATTCAGAGACTTAACGAAAGCTTTCCTGCATGAGTACTATTATGTTTGAATGGTAATCGTACACAGCTAGTGTTTTCTTAATGTCCTGGGGAGCCTGATCATTGTAAATTACCTGTGACATCTCATTAATCCTCTTTTTCCTCACAAACGCATAATTAATGGTAACATTGACAATAATACACAAATTAGCTAAGTGACGCTTTATGGTGTTGGTTTTGATTAACGTCAGGAACCCAAAAATGACATTAATGTAATGCAGATCCCAAAAGGCAACCCGCACTTTGACCTCAGACATACATTTTGTTTGCACCATCACAAAGATTAATCCTTCCCTGGATGAAGACAAGACAAAACTCTGGCCACTGGCATTGCGTGCTGGGCTGTCGCTGAAAAACAAACTGCCTCAATTGCATTTGTTTAAGAAGGAAATCTTAATGCATAGAAAACAACGGCTTAGTGTCATTTCCTATTGTCTTGTTAGGACAAAGATAAATGAGCTACTGTCATGATTTAGATCAACTGCTTCTCTGCTAACTTCTATTATTTGCTTATTTATGGTAGTGTTTAATTAAAAGCATACCTAGATACATAAATGCACAATAAATTAAAAATGCATTTTCATTTAATATGTGCTTATTTAGGGGATCAACTCGTGTTTAAACTCTTCACGTGGTGTGGTAGATACAGTACTGATGTTACAGGTACTAACAGGTAGTGGAAGACTACTAAAATGAAACAATATCTTTATCCTAGATTGAACTAACAGGATCAAAGGTACAACTTATCCCCCTAAGTTAAAAAATAATAAGACCAAGTCTTTTCAAAGTACATATTTATTGTTTCAGAAGATATATTTACACATAACGTGTAACAGAAGGTATGTGGTTCAAAACAGTTAAAAGACCCATTGAGCAATTTTAAAGCACTGTTTGCAACTCCCTCACCACCTCAGAAACTAAGGTTAATTATGATTATATATACAGATACTCCTTTCAATTATTTCATAAATTTTACTCACCGAATGTACAAAGCCACAAAAAAAAGGCTGCTACAATTTTGATAGGCATAACACCCTAGATTTCCCCTGAAAAGGGGTATTCTCTCATCATTTTTCTCTCATAATACATTTTGTTAAAAAACTTTATCTGCAAAAAGCAATGACTGATTTAGTGAGAGTTAACATTTTTACATGCATCAGATTTTGTAAGTGAAAAAAACATAACCAGATTCCCCTAAAAAGTGTAGAACATGTTATATTTCCTATTGCAATAAAATACAAGTTTGTGTTCAATTAATGTGATAATTTTCTTTAACATCTCCGGTTTTGTACCGGTTCATTATTATGGGAAGATGAATAGGTGTAGGTTTATCTTCAACATTCCAGGAAAGAGGACATAAAAATCACACAATACTGATTGCAAAAAATAGTTTAATATCACAAATATAAGAAGCAAATTGTAGTTCAAAACTGAATAATAAATGATGTACTGGGTAGAGAAAACCTTTCAAATGCCTTTAATGTTCTGATTATAATATATAATAGATAATTAATATATAATATATAATAATTAATGTGTACTAATTAAAAATTAATAATTAATGATTAATATATACTATATAATATATAGTATATAATAGATAATAGGTAATAGATAATAGATAATAGATAATAGATAATATAATTAACATAGGTTTTCAGCCTTTTAGCTTTCAAATGTCTTATCAGCTGATCTTAACTACAGTACTTAAAATTGCAAGGGGTATTTGAAAAAACTTGTGTAGCTTGTCAACATTATTTTTGAGTTTAATTTCTCACTAGGATAAATTTTAAAGGTTTGTTGATTTTGGGTTTTTTTTCAAAACATACTAAACTTTCTTTAACTCACAAATACATTTTAAAGCACTGTGGAATTTAAGGGGCAAAAGGGAATCCCATAGAGGCCATATATTTACTCTAACTAACCAAGACATAAATCCAGATTACTGCAATAAATTATTTCTATTATTTGAACAGAGTAAGTACAGTATCACATTTGAAAGACATTTGAGTTTAATTCATATCTTAAAATTGACAAAGATAGACAATCTCAGCTACACCAACTGAAATGTACTGATGAATATGGGATATACAAGCTAGACCCAGAAGCAGAGACAAATCTGTTCTTTATATCATCATTGTGGCATTAGGTCATTCAAAATGTAATTGTACTTCTTTGTAAAACATAAAAAATTGTCTGGTTGGAGCTGCAAATTTTAAATGGCTTTGTCTGTGCAATAATTCTTTATCAGCTAGTATGAACCTAGTAATTCTTTGTTTCATACGCAATTTGCTGGCAGACTACAGTAACCATTTGCTACTTTTATTTTGCTGACTTAATATTCAGGCAGATACAACAAAAACCTCCTAAAGATACATCTGGAAAGAAACCAGCCCACTTTTAACCCTTCCAAGTTATCTCAATTTCCTCTACACCATAGATATGATTAATATTAACCTGTAAGCCTGTATCATTTTATTCTTTCAATTCCATGCCAACCTTGTAGAAAGCAATCTGTCAAGAGATACATTTATAGAAATTATTTGTTTCAACATTTAAGTGCTTCATATTGACTGTCAACATTTAAAAATAGTTACAGCAAACTTATTTATAAAAGCCTATAGAATTTTGTGCATATGTGTGCATGTGAAATGATGTCAGTGTGTAAGGAAACATAATTTTCTCACAATTCACCTTACAAAGGTACTTTATAAATTTCAAAAAATCTTATTCCAAAATGTAATTTTGTCAAAATTGTCTAGCTATCTAAAATTCCTGTTTGTTGATCATATCTTGAAATTCAACATCTACTTGAATTCTATGGCTGAGTGATATCTCTGGTTAAGGCATTTCCTTATTCCACAGTTTTACACTAACCTGATTAATAGGACAGCTCCAGAAGGCAGTGTAAGTTTAGGTTTCCTTTACAGTTTAACATCATCAAAATATTTCCATAAATATGAAAGAACACATAAAACACTTAAATATGGGTTCAGTTTTATCTCCAATATTTTGCAATTCATATAAATATGATTAGTTAAAAATATATGCAAAAGCTATGGTGTGTTTAACATACACATAGAGGCACATTTCCCCAGCTGGATTTAACATATATGTCTATAACTGTATTTCATCATAGAACACAACAATGCATTTTCAGACAAGATACTCAGAATATATGACTTTTTATATATATCTAATTCACAGAAAAAATGGTTTTCAGAAAACACAACATTCTACATTTCAAGAACTTAATATTTATTTCACCATCATAAAAAAATGTTTCTTGCAGTGATGGAAGAAAATAAAAATTACCATTTTAGACATGTCAACATTTACCTGTTGCTCTCTGAAATACTGCACAGCGACAACATGCTTAGCTACATAACCTGGCTGCAAATTGAGAAATTATTTATATAAAGATTCTTTACATTTTCATCTGCAGGTGTTTCAATTTGTTTTCTAAACACTAATAAAAAATTAACAAAAAATCCAAGCAATATGATGAACATATAAATGGATTTGGGCAGTTTTCCACCATTTTTTGGGAGAGAGGTAACAGCCCTATTGAGACTGTATTTTATGAAGGACTTTAATGAGATATCTGGCTATATATTTTTACCAAGAATGTCAAATAAGCTTCAAAAGCAAAAGTAAACTGTAATGCAAGTGACACATACTAAAAATAACCCTATAAATCTGTTCATTCTGTTTAGATAGTCTCCTAAGTTGTAAAATGAGAGACTGCTTAGCTTTATTACATGTTATGGAGAAAACTAATTTTGGGGAAGTAGGCCACTGATAGTCTTATACTGTTCTCATGCAATACAGTGTAGACAGATATTTTTAATCTTCTGTAGTATCTTAGCAATAATTAGGCAAAACCTTTTTCAGGGGATTTTTTAGAGCCATAAACATACAAACTCCAAGTAACATGGATATTGATAATTTCATCTTTTAAACAAAGGTTGTGAACAAGCTATGTTTTGCTAAAACAAAGCTACACATCTCAAAGAAAAATTTATAATTGGTTTTAGCCTGTCAAAGCAGTTCCAGTGTTTCCTACAAACAGCAGCTATATCTTAATATAAATCTGCTTACTGAAGGATTTTTGTAAAAAATGAACACAAAACTTTGCGAAAACAGAAGCTGTAAGTTTTACACTTCAATTTAAGATATTAATGCTTGAAAAAAATAAAATCAAGGAGGGAATATGGAAAGCTCTACCACATCATATGAAAAAGTATAAATAAAGGGGAACATATTTTAAGCCTTCTTGTATAATCTGAGACCTTTAAAATCTCTTTTTTCTACATCTGAAAAATGATACTAAGCAGAATGTTAACATTGGTTGCATTTTCTGTGTTTGTGCCCAAAGCGACAGCACTCCAGGGCTTTGTTTTGGGATATCTTAATTAAACCTAAGGATGAATAAACAGATCTACACAGAATTGCACTACTTACTGAAGACAGAAAAGGCTCAAAAACTAGCACAAATCCTTCTACTCTTTTGAAGAATATAAATTGTAAAAATTGTCATTCCTTCTTATTTTTAAACCAAGGCATATAGCATACAATGAACCATTTTAAGAAAATATGATGGCTGAAGGGTTTCTGCCTTTGCTCCAGTTCAAGATAAAAGTGTAAAAAAGCAGTTTTAGTGTGGTAGTTATTACAACCATAATACTCTAGTAGACAGTGCCAAGAAGTCATTAATGCAATATATATCTCTTTGATTCCTAAAATGCCGAGTTAATGGGCCAAATTTCACAATACCTTGTACTTGCAGTGCTGTCATTTTTTATAGCTATCAACTAAAAATGGTATGGCAGATATTAAACAGGCATTTCTTGTACTGACCTCGATTTTGTTAATCTTATAGAAGGCTATAAAAGCCCCCAAAACCCAACAGCTTAAAGAGGTTCTCATTCTTTTAATTTTGAATGTATGTGTCTGTGTGTGTGCATCTACAATTTTAGAAAATATCAAAGAAGGTTTTCGCACTTTCATTCAAAATGTAATCGGTTACACTAAATGAATCATCAATTAACTTGTTCAGATTTTCCAAATCTGGGGAAGATCTTAATTCCTAAGTTAAATATGACTTATCCGTAAAAAATTACATATAACTGCCTATATTATCCAGTCTTTTTCTACAAATATATACACATATAAATTCAGATAAAGAAATATTCTTATATTTAGTATAAAATGAAATCTATTATCAGCATGAGAGAACTAATCACTGCAGCTCATAACAGCAGGGACTGTAGTAGTTTGCTTCTGGTTGCATACAAAATAAATTTTTTAAAAAACCAAAAACCAAGCATACTCAAATCAAGAATCAGTCTATATTGAGAAAATGTATGTGACTCTCACTGTGAATAAAGAAAATGTACAGAAATACACCCACAAGAAAGAAAAGGCAACTATGCATTTAAGAATAAATGTGTATATCGAAACAGAACATACAGAAAACTTAAGAAGTCCATTTTCAATAGCTATCAGTTGAGATAGTTACTAATGTGGTACTTCTCAGTAATATATTAATATTTTATGTAAAAGTGACACTGTGGTGTATATTAAATTTGCTAGCAATCTAATGGAAATGCAGTGTGAGTTTAAAGGGAAGAAAATAAAAAGAATAGCTAGAATGCATGCTCATGCTAAGACTACTGACAATAATTCTCTAACCTCTCACAAATTACATTTTAGCTACTGTAGGGTATGTATAGGCTCGTCACAACTAATAACATTTTTCTTTCATCAGGTTTGTGTTAACATTCTGCAAAACTGAAATGTTTACTGTAACAAAGTAATGCATTATATAGATAGCATATGGTTGCTGGCTTTGTTTATATCATTTTTAAATATCTGAAAGGACCGGTTGGGCTAAAGAGCAATGTTATTGCTTCCACAGTCAGTTGATGGGTTGTTTAATAGTATTTTAAATGTTTGTTAATGATAGTCTCAAGGAAACAGAAAAGCACAGAAGCAATGCAGAATGGCAATACCACAATAGTTACAAAGATTAAAATGCCACTAGGGGACAGTAGAAAGTCACAAAATGAGGTTCTACTGAAGAAACCAGAACAAAAGGCCTTTCTTTGTCAAAAAAGAAATCACAAATAGGCATTTCTAAATAAAAATCATTTCACATGTGAGGGTTTTAAAATTCTGCATTAAATAGGAACACAGAAACTAGGAGACACTTGCATGAGTCTATTTTTAGGTCTTTTATATTTATATCCATGTATTTTAAAATACGCAGCACTTTCCCTTTAACAAGAATAAATTCCCGTGTGAAAGAATTTATTTCCAGCACTTTTACAGTACTGTGATGTTCTTAAACTCCAAAAGGTATTCACCATTGCACATTAATTAATACAAACTGACCTTTGGTAATACTGGTAGTTTACCTGGCAAAAAATGATTAGATAATGTATGATATTGTGAGATTTATGAAGCAGTAGAAATACATGTCTAGAATTTGAGGACTTTAGAAAAAGGTTAGGAAAAATCTGCAGTTATGGCCTATGGTACGGGCACACGCCCTTCACTCAAGAGCAAAGCCGTGTTCTTCAAAAGCTCATAATCCATTCCAGTCTTCATATGCTGAATCCTTGCAAAGTAAAGCAAAGTACAGCATTACCTGTCCAGGGAAAAAACGGTATCAAGAGAGAAATTATACATTGTTTTTCTTCATTTAGATCAGCCATAGACTCCAAATTATATCTCACAGATTAGAAAGTTTGGTTCCGATACTTGTAGCTACAGAACTTTCTCAGCTTTTATAAAAACATTTGAAGGTAATAATGTCAGAGAAATCTGCTGGGCTTATAGTTCCTTCAGCTCACATGAGTACAGAAAGTAAATGTCTGTTTCAGAAATACTTAAAAATCTTTCATTTCCAAAGTAGAGCATTTCAACCTAGGAATTATCTAGGTGTTGGGAGAATCTAATCCTCAGCCATGCATTTCACAATACATAGGAGATTATCCACTAGCTGTGGAAAATACTGTGACTTGTTTTTGCTTTCCTTAATTGCAAAAACACACAAAAAGGTTGCAATTGTTGAAAGATATCCCCATTCCAGAGTGCTAAAACACAGATTTAAAAGAGCAATGCAATTGTCTCCTCACAGCCTTATAACTGTAGTCATCTCACAGCAGCATCATGAGCTTGAGCACATAACAGACCTCAGACAATAATATAATTAAGCTTTTGTTTGACAATAGTAAATCTAAGAAGTGTTATTCTATAATAAGGGATGGGACTGTTTTCAAATGGAAACGTAACTAACATGCCTTTATGCGTGGGTAAGAGAGAGTGAGGAAGTCTAATGAAGCAATGTATGTGGAACTAATACATAGGACAGGTAGACAAACACCCTGTGCTTGAATAGACAACTCCTGTATTGTAACACTGCAAGGAGAGGGAGAGAGAGAGAGTGAGCATGGTGTGGGAGTTGCAGAGATGGAGGAGGAGAAGATGAAAGGAAGAGCATTTGCTAGGAGAGAAAGGAGGGGAGGAGACAGGGAAGGCAGAAGGGAGAGAGGAAGTGAGGACAGAAAGTAAAAGAATCATCTGAATTTACTCTAAATGTCTAAGAATTTCTATCAGACACCATATGCACAGAGAAGACAAAAACTTCAACACACACTAAAATTCATAGGTCAACAGCCTAGACAAGGGACAGTCCAGAACTACAAGCCTGCTTCTCAGGCAGCACTGTAAAAGAAATTTTAATTGGTGTAGCAGTTCAATACCTAGTTTCATGAAGCAACCCTCAAGGTAAATACACATACCACATGACTGAAAAACATGATACTGCCTTAATCTATGATATTTTTGTAATGTTTCTTGTGAGATGGGATGTTTTGCTTTTGAAAAAATGTTTTGAACTCCCTGGGTGACAGATGATTTAAAATTAGGCAGGGATGTATTCACTTGTATGAAAGCAATAAGAGTCATTATTATGTCCTTGGAAACTCAGCTAAGATGTTTACTCTCAGGAAAAAAAATTATTTAGAGGTCAAAAGGACCTCTAGAAAATGACCCAGGCAAAACACTTCAGCTAACAGTGTACTGTTATTCATTCTTCAAGCACTTCCTCAAACTCACTGAACAGTTGCATAACACAACAAAAATACTCTTTAGTGATTGGCAGAACAGCACACTTAAGATGCATTCTCAAACTGTAATTAAACACATTTTTTACTAAATTAAACCCCAAATCCTAAAAGGCAAAATGTTCTCAGAAGTCACTGATGGTACTTAAATTAGTCAGTAAACAAGTAAACCACAATAAATGGAATAAAGTCTAAAACTACAAGTCAGTCAATAGCAAATGACTGAAGTTTTTATAGTTTTGTGTTGAAGGTCTCAGAATTTTAGGAACACTACAGAATTGATAACTTATCAGTTCAAATTATGTTCAAATCAGTTCAAAAATGTTCAAAGTACTAGCATCTTGTAAAAGGAATTCATATTCAGGGGAAGAGTGAAATCATTAATTCAGGCTTAGTAAATATTTTCATACTCAGTTTATTTTTATAAAGAGTTAGGTTCAGATATTTCAGAAGGCTGATGCTTGGGTCCTTCTTTAACACTACCTTTGTGCCTTACTGCATTTTCAGCTTCTTTTCACTATATTTGACTTCATATCTTTAAGCAGTGAATTATTTGCACTCATTTTTCCCTTAGCTTCCCACAGCCACTTTTTTAAATGCTTTACTATTTCTTCCAATTGCCTCTCAAGCAAGAACATTCTTCTGCAATTCTTCCTTCCTGCTATTCTCAAAACTCATACTTCCACTGTTGTGTCCCTCCCCTACCTTCCTACCTCAAGATTCTCAGTGAATTTCTCTTTTTACTTTCAATGCTCATGTCTCTCTGATGTAAATTCTTTCCTTGCTCTTCATCTTTTGATTTTTAGTTCTTTCATAATCTCAGAAAGTCACATAATAATGCAACAACTTGTGATTTGGTATTCCCCTATAGGTCAAATTTAGGTTTTCCTACACCAGGACACACATTTGTAACAATTAAGAATCTTGTGCTTTGATATGTTTAGCTGTAATTCTCTCAGAAGGCTTATTCCTTTACACATTCTTTTAAATGTAGGCTGTACTTGCTTTTAACTGAGCTCTGAAATTTCAGTATAGTTTGTAAAATATAATGGTCTATTCCTGTAAGAGGCACATTGAATGCGATGCTGTTGCCCATCCTTGCATACAAAAAAAAAAAAAAAAAGGACTTGCACATAATAACAAAAGGACATTGTTTGCAAAAATATTTTGAAAACTGTGGCAATATCATATTTTATAGAGAAATTAATATTTAATGTCCTGTAACAAATTTAAGAAACTAGAATACCTTTTTTAGAAATCTTTGTTAGCATTTTATTTCAGGCAAATCTATTTTTGAGATAATAACTTGTTTCTCTGTACTAAATACAGAAAGAAATCTGGAAAAAAAATAGTGTAAACATGCTAAAACTTAAATCTACTGACCTCCCATTTAATTCTTGGTACACGGAAAACAGTGGATAGTTCTGATACAGCACCTGATTGATATTTCCAGGGTGTGAAAACCTCCACCGTGAGATTAGGCTGATATTGCATATTCAAACACATACAATGATATATTTGTCATTGCTATTGACCTTTATCTCTCCAGTTTCCTGACAACCTTCTACAGTTATTGACATTACAAATACCAGCGACAACGTGCAGGGCAAAGTATAACCTTTCATTTACCTTCATGTCCCTCAAATGACTCACGTAGCTAGTTTCAACAAAAGCTGCAAACAATGATACTGTTGATTTTTTTTTCTTAACTTGCTAAAATGTTTTCCATTTTCTTCTTGTTCTCTGAAAATCATGCCAATAACTCACTACAAAGGAAACGATTTCAAATGAATACAGGTAATTAGAAGTGTCAAGAAATCAGCAGAGTAGGGTGTCTGCCATCATTTCTGGGAAAGAGTGCCAGATTCCCTTTCAAAAAGATCTTTGTCATTTTTTAATAGAAGGTAATTAATGTAGAATACAGTAAAGTGTACAGGATCCCAGTCACTTGTCTTTCTTTCCTTAGAAATGGGACCATAAAGATGTTTTGATTTCTAGAAACAATCTTCTGAGTTTATTTAAAAATTACTTTTAATTACAAGCATAGTCTTTTTGGAACTTTCATTATTTTAAAAGCAACAAGAGGCAGAATTTGTAAAGGGCACATTTATAAGGGTGAAAAGATGTCTTCCTTTAAAAATTCCAGAGCTAAGTAGTTTGTTTAGAAAGTGACAGGATGATTTCACATAACAGATAGTATCCACTGAGAAGAACACTAAAACCAGACCCAAACGTGAAAATCTATCCACTTGTAGCTCAACATTCAACCCATCCAAATACAGAAAGGCATTGAAACATCAGTGCTTTTGTAATGAAAATTACAGATATTGCAACTATGCATGTTATATACTAGTGGTAACAAAAACAATTATTTTGTCATTTTTATAACCATACCTCTGACAGACCAATGCAAATCATTTTAGAGGTGTAGAAAATTAAAGATTTCAAACAAAATTGTGCACCTTACTATTTATTCTGAAATCTCAAAAAAACCCAGAGAATCATGGAATATGCTGAGTTGGAAGGGACCCACAAGGATCATAAAGGCCAGCTCCTGGCCCTGCACAGGACACCTCAAGAGTCATACTCTGTGCCTGAGAGCATTGTCCAAACACTTCTTGAACTCCGTCATGGTTGGTGCTGTGACCACTGCCCTGGGGAGCCTGTTCCAGTACCTGACCACTCCTTGGTGAAAAATCTTTTCCTAACACCCAGCCTAAACTTCCCCTGACTCAACTCCATGCTGTTCTCTCGCGTCCTGTCACTGTATGCCAGAGAGAAGAGATGAGGCTCTCTTGCCCTCATGAGGAAGTTTTAGCTCCCCAGAGTCTGCTCTCCTCCAGGCTGAACAAAGTGACCTCAGCTGCTCCTTGTATGGCTTCCTCTCAAGGCCCTTCAGCATCTTCTTAGCCCTGCTTTGGATGCTTTCTAGCACCTTGATATCCTTTTTTTACTGTGGCATCCAAAGCTGTACATGGGACTTGGGGTGACTCCACATTAATGCAGAGCAGGACAATCACATCCTTTGATCTGCTGGTGATGCTGTGTCTACTGCACCCCAGGATGCAGTTGATTCCTGGCTGCCAGGACAAAATGTTTTTTAAAAAATTTGTACAGGAAAACAGAAAGTCAAATCACTATACTGCAATGAGATCAGTAACTTCACCTCATGAGGAGTTAAAGCCTCATGACAAAACAACTCACCTTAATAAAAAGTATCTCACAATGCATCTAATCAGCTGCATAATCCTAGTATGCTACTAATATGAACAGATGTTCTTTGCGGTCACAAAATTATCCAGAACTTTTCCAGTTCCAGTATTTTCCTTATTTCCTTTCATGTTTCTTGCAATATAATTGTTGTTCCTGATCCTTGATAACACAAAGAAATAATCCTTGAATTAAGAGAGTAAAATATTTCCTTTCTTTTCTGTTTCATTAAGATGAACATCTAGAGGGCCTCAAATTTATATTTGTATTGATACAATGAGGTATATGAATACAGAAATTTTATTTTAGACAAAAGACCATGTGTACAGAATATGATTAAGCATTTTGAAATATAGACATCAGAACTTTTTTGATAATGAAAAAAGGTCTTAAAAATCTGGGAGACTGGTAACAAAGCACAGTGTATGTAAGAAGGAATATCACAAATTTTAACTTTGCATTTCCATCTGTATGTTCAGTAATAGAAGAAATTTATAATAACATTTACTAACACTATTTATTTGTGTTACAGTGAGGTCATCCATTTGGATTTTAAGGCAAATAGACATCTAAAAGGAAGATGCTGACAACCTTCTGATTTATGTAAATCAAGCCTAACACATTTCATAGTCTGCATGTCACTGCCAACAGGAATTAAAAACTAGTAACAAACATAAACAGCTCTCTGCTTTGTGGTTCAGAAAATGGTTGATAGATCTTCGGGTAGAAATTTCCAGTCTCCGGTTCACATCTTTTCTTCAAGCAATATTTCCTACTGCACATGTAGTTTCACAACTTTAGGTGCTCTCTCATTGGGAATCACTTGTGCTGTGTGCTAAAATCAATGGAAAGACGTTCACAAATTCCAATGGGCATGATACTATTTTCCACAGCAATAAAATTCAGAAGAGGTGCTACAAGAAATCATAAAGGTTTGTTGCCCACTCTAAAGCTCTGAAGAATGAGAGATGGAGAACCACTCTTCATCAGGTTTAATCTGTGTTTCTAACTCCCTTGAGCAAGAGTGGCAAAGGCTGGAAAGAGTAGTCCTGTAAATGTATTTTAATGTTAAGAGGGAGTTAAACCTTTGATATCGGGACGAATCTGGCAAAGTAGCAAAAGTGCTATTTCAGATCAAGGCATTGCAGAGAACTTTACTTGAGTATTATATTTGCTATATAGCAGTACACTATTAAAAATGCTGATCACAGTTAAGGCAAAACAGTTGAAGCCTGTAAATAAAAAAACAGCTTTGTCCTAAGAAGACATGAAATTACATAGAATAGCCAGACAATACTTCTGACAATTTACAATTCATTATCTCCATCTTTTTCTCAAAACAGGAAAAAATTGCAGTTGGCTTATTGCTGGACTAAATGTAATAACATGACAAAATTATCTTGGAAAATACGGTAAAAAGCAACTATCCATATATCACATAAATCTATGGATATCACGTAATTTCTTAAAAGTATCAAAATGAGCAGACAGCCTAGCAAGTTGTCTCTTACAGCCATAGCTTTGCAATGAGCCATAAAGTAATCCTAAACAGCATAGCCATCACAGGTGTTAATGGAAATCAATCAGTATTGGTCTGGTGTATAAATTTAGACCATTCCTCTAACATCTATAAAATCAGGTGCAAGTTCAGCTCACTATTTTGCAATGTCCTAAATGTGTGATCTAACACTAAGCAATTGCTTATCCTGAGCAATTGTTGCAAGCTCTCTGTGCTTGAACTATCCCACTGTAAGACAGCAGCTCTCGGAATTTAATGCATTAACAGCATTAAAACATCTCAAAATTGGACGTAGCTGGACATGAGAGTTGGAAGTGTCTGTTTCAGGGAATGGGAATCACCACTGGCTTTGTAACAGGTAGCAATGGAACCTAGACAAATTCAGAGTTGGTTTCCTGACACATCAGGTGAATATCTCGCTGTGGAACTCTTTAATCTGTCTGCTGGACTAATTAGCAGTCAAATAGCTCACAGAGGAGCAAGAAAAGCTTCTCCCATTCATGGCACTAGCTACGAAGTTGAGCTTCCCACATTTGGGAAATGGCTGACACAGATTAAATACTCTTATTTAAACAGACAGCAGGAAAACACAAACCCCTGGTCAACAGGCGACTGAATATTTAAAGGCCTCTGTTATTTTGGTAGAAAATTCTGCCCTGGGCTTAAAAAAAATAATCTGTCATAAATTCCATTATCCAAGTGGATATATTTGAGAAAAAGTTTCTGCTGAATTCCATTTCTGTTCCAATAGGTTGTTTTGGTTTACAAAAACACATTTAGTTCAAGCAAAAAAATAAGAAAATAACACAACAATAAGCCATGGAAGTCAGAACTAGCTCTATTCCTATTATTCTACTTATCTCTGTGTATAATGAAAACAGTAACTGGAGCTGGGCTGAAATTTATACACACACAATAGGCTCTGCACACATTGACATTCTCTCAAATTCTTGTCCATTCTTAGAGCAGAGAATACAAAAATATTTTTATTTGAATTGAGAATTTTTTAATATAGGAAAACAATTTTATTTTGAAAATATGTATGTAATGCAAGTCAAATAGTTTTTAATTATGGCAAAGTGTATGAATTTATGCTCTTTTTAGCTTACTAAGCTAAGTATTTAAAAGAAAACATTAATATTATATGTATTATTATAATATGTACAACAAAGTTATGTAATCAATTATGTGGAATAGTATACTAGGATTTATACTTCAAGCAGGCTCTTTTTCACCCTAATAGATTTCTTTAATTACTAGCAAAAATACCAGTGGTTGTTTTTTTGCCATCTACAAGCATAGAGAAATAAACTGGACAGAGCTGGAATTGTGTGTTAAGCATGCAACTTTTATTTTCAATTATAGTACACACTTGATAAACAGAAAGGAAAAAGCCTGTATTTTATGATAAAAAATAAACACAGTGAACATTTAGGTATGATGATTTCCCTGCCAGCTTAAAGAGTCTCATTCATGTGCAAACATCAGTGAGTTTTGTAACAATAACTTTTCTTCTTTCACCAAAAAAACAGGCTTTTTAATGAAATCTGTATCAATATTTTATAGCTCAAGCATATTAAAATAACATCAATATTTAGAACCTGCATGACACAAAAAGAGTGGTTGGTCACAATGATGTGAGTGTCCTTCACATTGTTTATACTCATGCATCCCACTGGGTCAGTTACTTGTTGAAGGATGACAAATTAAACAGGAAGCTGTTTTAAATTGGCATTGGATTAAATTGGCACTGGATGTTGCCTCAAAAGTTTTCCTAATTTGCTTGCTATATAAGAACAGATTTCACTGTAGCAGAGTTCAGCATAGTAGTAAATGGTTTCCTCTTCTGTGTAAGTGTGCACACACATGCAGACAGCCCAATACTATGTTGGTAGAACAAAAAACTGCAATATTAACAGCGATAAGGCAATGTAGCTCAGTAGTGGTTGTCCTATTTGCCCTTTGTGCAAGGTGCAGGAGCATTTGGAATATCAATATAGTTGAAAAACACCCTTTAACCTATTGCATGCCTGTTTTTATCAAAGCCAGTATTTTGAAGACAAGAGAAGGAAACAATCCCTGAAGTGACCAACAAGTTCTATAGATTCACCTGATTTAAACCAATGTGGAACAATTCAAGCATTTTTACTTATTCAGTGAGGACACCTCTTTTTTGAAATTTACAATAAATTATGAGTGTACTGTCTCCTTTAATAAAAATATAATTATTAATATATAGCACGTAATAATAAGATTAATAGCCAATAAAATAATAAAATATAAATGTAAGTTTAAACAATAATAAGTAACATAAAAAACATAAGTTAATTTCTTGAAGTGAATTTTGAAAAGGAGTTAATGAAACTGTGTTAGCAATTTCAGTTGCTGAGGTACCTAACCAATTCACAATGAATACAAAACTATATCAGAAGCATCTTCCCATTCACATCAGCAACAAAACTGGTCCCTGCTATAATATTCTAAAAAATATCAATCATTACCTTGTTAATTCCAGAAAATGCAGGCACAAATTATTGCCACTTAGTATCACCAAGAAATTTTAGTTTCCCTAGATATTGTATTTATTTCAAATTTAATAACTAATTTTGCAACTGCTCCTTGCTACAGCTTTCACATTTCCTCAAGCAACTGATGTGTAAATTCCTGGGAGAAGATACAAAATCTTTAACTAGGTAGGACTAGAAATATGAACACTGAATTTAGAATTAGCAGCAGAACAAGATTTTGAACAGTACTGGAATATCTGAATCAGTGTGGCATCTAGGAAGATCTTACCAGTGGTCTCCACCTCTTCATGAGAAATAAGGAATTATCTCTCCCATTTACCTCAAACTGTGATAGAATTAATCACATGATTAAGGGAGAGCTGTGAATTGCCTTGTACATGTACATTCTCAGGACCTTTTTGCAGGAAATTGGGAAGTTTGACTTCTTTCAGGTTTGCATTTTTGCTTTTATGAACTGAAACCTATATTTTGGGGAACTGAAATAAAGAGTATTTATTTTATTTAAGCCAGAATAAATTCAAGCCCATCCACTTTCATATACCATTTTAACACACCTAGAAACACTCAAAATTAAACCAAACTTCTCAATGGTATTCTAATTTTATTATATTTTACTCAGGATCTATGCTCACAGTTTTTCTCAGATTAAATGAGGGTAAGGCTTCTTTTCAGCTGGATAACTGAAATACAGTGATACAGTCCAAAGAAATAGAATTATCAAAAGAAAAAATTAGTATTGTTAAGAAACAGTTACTGTTTTAGCTCTATTTTGGCCTTAAATCTAAATGTTAAACTTACGCTAAATGTGAAACATATCCATGTCCCAACACGGACTTGTTGATTGCAAATAGACAGGCCAGATACATTTGTCTCTTCTCCCACATCCTCTTACACTAAAAAACCAGTCTATTCAATGGAACAAGAGATACTAAATACATGTAGAACAAAAGGGCCATGAAGAAAGAAGGAAGGAGTGTAAGATTTTCATTATGAACTAACACAACAGAAAAAAAGTCCTGGGAAATCCCATTATTCTTTTGGAAGTGTACAGCTTATAGCAATATAGCCTAATGGATGAGAAGGATGAAGTTCCCCAAACTTCATGTAAAAATAAATGTGGTAATAATTCGAAGAGTAGAAAAAGGAAACTGCCGCCTACAGAATTCATTACTCCAGGTAAGCAGACCATTGTGCTGTAACATTTGTGCAGCAAAGCCCATAAAAAATTTCATCCACATTCTATCAAAATTCTCAAATAACAAATTCTTGATCACATAACTTTTTTCCCCACTTAAAATCTATGTAACATTGATATTTCTTGTATTAACATAATTGCTATGCAGCGTAGTAAATGTGACTCATTTTAATGCTATATCAATATGTCTGACCTCATAATAAATATTATGGTCCTGGTCTTTAAATGCAGAACAGTGATGCTTGGGTCAATGGCATATTAATTGGAGTCAACTACTTTCATGAATTGTTAATTAATTACTTTTGTTTTGTAATGTAGCACATTATACTAGTTATCAAAGAAAAAGCAATAGAACTTTTCTTCCAGAAGACAGAAGAATAACATTTAATTGCTGAGCCAAAATAGAGATAATCCACATTGTTTCAATTGCATAGATGCTAGTAGGAGCCTTCTTAAATATTATTATTAAGATACTTTAGGTAAGAATACTAAGAATGTTTTGTAGTATGGTTAGACAGCTTGAGAGTTGACACACAAATAAGTGAGTTCAAACTCTTTTATTTCAGGACTTTTCATGTGAGCAGAGCTATCTCCAGTAGCCAGGTTCTAGGTGCAGATCTAGAAAACTTGTATTACTTAAAGATAAAATTGTATTTTACAAGTATGCAGGCTAAACTGTTGTAGAACTTGCTGATACTGAAGTTTACTTGATAATATATGTATCATACAAACAAGAAAAAAAGAATGCAGCCAGTGCTCCTGTATAAAAAGAATGATACTGTCTAAGATCTCAGAATCATTTAAGAAAAGACTAATAAGATCATCAAATACAACCATTATTCCAACACTGCCAAGTCCACCACTAAACCATGTCCCTAAGTAGCATGTCTACACATCTTTAATACCTTTGGGGATGGTGACTCAACCTGGACAAGCTGTTCCAATGCTTGATAATCCTTTCTGTAAAAGAATTGTTCCCAATATCCAATCTAAATGTCCCTGGCACAACTTGAAGCTGTTTTCTCTGGTTCTGACACTTGTTACCTGGTAGAAGAGACTTAACGCCCACCTCACTACACTCCCCTTCAAGATAGTCATAGAGAGCAATTAAGGCTCCCACTTGAGGCTTCTTTTCTCTGACTAAACACCTGCAGCTCCCTCAGCTTCTCCTTGTATGAACTCTGCTCCAGACCCTTTCCCAGATCTGCTGCTGTTCTCTGGACACACACCAGCCCCTCAATGTTCTTCTTGCAGTGAGGGGCCCAATACTGAACACAGGATTCCAGATTTCACCTCACCAATGCAGAGTACAGGAGGACAATCACTTCCTCCACTAATAACTGGCCACCATTGTTGATACAGACCAGGATGTCATTGGCCTTCTTGGCTACCTGGGCACAGAACCGTGTCCAGCTGGCTGTTGACCAGCACCTCCAGGTTCTTCTCCAGCAGGCAGCTTTCCAGGTAAGCAGAGTGCTGTGCTTTAACATCTGTGCAGCTAAGCCCATAATTTTCTCCACATACTTTCATAATTATCAAATAATAAATTCTGGACCACTCTTCCCCCAGCCTGTAGCACTGCCTGGGATTGCTGTGATCCAAGTGCAGGACCCGGCACTGGGCCTCGTTACATCTCACACGATTGGCCTCACCCCATCAATCCAGTCTGTCCAAATCCCTCTGCAGAGCCTTCCTATCCTCCAGCAGATCAACACTTCTGCCCAGCTTGGTGTCACCTGCAAACTCACTGAGGGTGCACTTAATCCCCTTGTCCAGATTGTTAATAAGGATATTAAACAGAACTGGCTGCTCCAATACTGAGCCCTTGGGAACACCACTTGTGACTGGCTACCAGCTGGATTTGACTCCATTCAGCACCACTCTCTGTGTTTAGCCATCCAGCCAGTTTCTGTTTACTATATTCTACTGTCCTTACATACTTACTTTCCCTTTATTAAAACCCACAGTACACCACATTCTATAGCTTAAGCATTTCATATTTTCCCAAATTGCTATAAGCATATTGTCTTTAATGCCATCATACACCTCCGTATCAATACATGGTTAATATTGTTCTCATCAACAGTAGAATAATTCCCATGTTTCATTCCAATTCAGTTAGTTTTGCATTGCTTACTCACAATTCAGGAGACAAGACCATTTGGGACAAATTTGCTTCAGATTTAGGTGGCCTAACTGAATGTCTGGAAATTTTCATTATCAGTATTTTTGTTATATTTACCATACAAAGTTTGGTTCACATTTCACATATTAACAGTATGATTACAACTGTTTTGTATGCAATGATAAAAACACAAACATTTTATCATCATCAAGCCATTTAAGAGGACTCAAGGTTGCCCACGATTATTTTAAATTCCTTATTTTCATTATTTAATGGCGCAATTTTAAAAAGGATGAAAAAGCCTTTAAAATATAAGAAATATAGATTATAGGACTTGCACAACAGGTAACTACTACTTGCCCAACAGGTAACTACTTGGCTAAACAGCCTCTGAACACCCTATTTCATTCTTCCTCAGACTTGGTTGAGTGCAACCTTCCTGTACTGAAAACTTACAATTAGAAGATTCACTGATACTGCTGAAGAAGGAATCCCTTCCTGTTTATCTGTCAGGACTGCAATTTCTCAAGGGTTTCTGAAGATCCCCAGTTTAGTTGTCAGTCAGTTTTATTACAGTTCTAAGTTAACACCGTGGTAATATAGAATAACAAGAAAAAGGGTGTGTGGAAGAAACATATTTAACAGAATAATATCTTCCAGAGATATTACATTCATAAGTTCAGCACATATGATAAAACAGGCAGTGGATAATATAAAACAAAATACATTTATAGGAAGATTTTGGTGTCATGAAATGGGTCGAGATCAATTTTGGATAATAGTCCCTTTTCACATAAAGGGGACCATAACATATATAAAAATATTAGCTTTCAATGGGAAGTATTTTGAAAACGATGTTAAGGTCAGGGACAGAAACACTCAGCTAACAAGACTCAAATTCATTTGACTCCCTCTAAAACTGCAAGCTAGTGGAATATTTTTGTTTAGATTTTCAGCAAAACAGCTCACTTTGACAGACATTTTCATCCAGCTGTAAGTTTAAGAAAAATTAAACTAACCCAAACCAGGGTGTCTAAAAACTGTTGTGAAAATTAACTGCAGTGGTCGCTACTGTTTTGTGAAAATACATTACTCAACTAAAATATTAGAAGTATTTTACGGTTGTTGAGTTATCCTTCTGTTCAGTCAGATTACATGCATTCAATAATTTTTAGAAAATCATGTGGACAAAAGGAATTAAAATGAAAATGTATATTTTATCTATGACTAATATAAGGTTTTTCAGACAGTAACTTGGAAGTGTCTTACTGTATCCTGTTTGGTTTTTTTTAAACTAGGAAACAAGACACATCAGACAGAGTGAAGAAAGAAAATCTATTCCATTAGCAACACACTATCCAATCACAGCACATCTGCTTTTCTTCTGTGGTGATAAGGATGCACAGATGTTTTTTAATATCCATAAACCAATATGCTAACTATAAAAACAAAGGAACACATACAATATACTGCCAGTAATTCTATTAATCTAAGATAAAAACAAAGATGAAACCAGAATGAATCGGTTTCTTAAAACAAACTTCTTTCTACTTATAAATCAGAGTACTAAAGAGAAATAAATACACATGTATCCTAGTGATCTAACACCCATCCCAAGCTAGCCCCATCTTGTGTCACTGCCTAAGTCATGCAAATTACACCAGAACTGCCAGTTGACTAAGATTAATGACACTGCGCCAGCTTCTTTGTTTCTCTCTGCAGCCGTTTAGTGTGAAATACTATCCAAAAACATTATCTATCCTCTATTAATCCCACAAATTTGTTCACACCATGCACATTGTTTAGGGCAATTTACAACAGGAACATACTGAGCACAATTGCATTTAATTACTTGGGTTCTAATTACATTCATTAAAGGCTAATAAAATAAATGAAACAGCTTTAAAAGCTTCTGCAAAACACATGGGTCTTGTCTCCCTCATGAAGCATGCTATAGAGGTTTGATGTGAAACATAGATTTCAACATATATGTCTGCCTATTATCTATCTCTAATATCCACAAAGACATAATGCATATTTATTTATTTATTTATAAACCATACTCACTTCAATTCTGAATGATCCTGAATAGTGCTGATATTAGGTATATTACTAGTCATGATGATGCCAGGCACCCCAAACTACTTTTTAATGTGGTATGTGGAGGTGGAGGAATATCAGTTTTAGCATTCTGACCCAATTAATTTAACTCTTTCCATCTCTACTATAGAGTTATTCCCCCATCTTCTCTCATCTTAGATCTGCATTATAAAAGTACAAACTGACATTAGAAAGAGAGTATGACAGCAAGAAACAGAAGAAAAGAGCAGGGAAAACCACACTACTTTTTTGGTGTACATTCTTAAAAATATTTTTTTAAGGCTCATTTCTAACATTTATCTGAGGATCTGAATTTTTTCTCAGTAGCTATTTACATTAAAGAACACATTTTGCACACTAGGCAGTCTAAATAAATCCCCCATGGTGGTTAAAAATGCAGCCTGTTAATAACACAATTTCCTAATTCTTATGTTTTTATGCTATTTCCATTGTGCTTAGAATGCAGTTTATGGCAAAAGACTGAGCCTGGAACATGCAGTTGACAACGGTGCCAGAGAGAATTCAGCCCTGGATATTTAGAAGAAAGTGCTTATGGCGAGCTTTGCAATTATGACTGCTCATTGTTCTTGGATTTACAAGAAGATGATCCTAGTAATCAGTGAAAGAAATAAAGTTCTGGTTTATCTTCATAAACCTTATACTATGTATGTGTGTGGTCTTAACTGAAGAACCAACTTGGCACACTTGGTAATTTAAAACTCCTAAGTATTCTGCATCATAAATACAATGGTAATCAAACATGTCTCCCAACAATTAAAAAGTATACAAACTTACACAAGCTATGTTTTATGAAGAAATTCAAACGAAAATTAGAAAGAAAATCAGCCCTGAGGATTAACCTACAAGTACTGTAGAATTTTAATAAATGCTTTTAAGTGCCATGAAACACTCAAAGATTCGGTACAGATTCTGTGAAGTAAATCAGGTCCATCCACCCAAAGTATCTTCCTCTTGTAATTTAAAAAACATTCCCTAGCTAGAAACTTGTTAATTTAAAAATATTTTAACAGTTTCTGTAATTTTAGTCCATTGCTGACAAAATAAATATATTTTACCTTAAAATAAAATATAAACCAGTTTTTCTGTTTGGAGTATGTTTCACAAGAAGCAGGCTGTGCTGGCACAGCACTTCAGGCAGTTTAACTGAGAGCAATAAATTGACAATGGCTATATGCACCATTTTAGAAAGTCCACATTAAAATTATATAACTTTGCCACATACACATCTCAAACAGTTTCTATTATGAGTACAGGATCAATTCCTTTTGCAAACTATTTTAAAAAAATGATATGAATCCCTCATTCAAATATATAAACCCCTCATTCGTGAATCAACATTTGCTTTGGAGAAGGGAGGAGGGGCACCCATCCTGCACAACAAAGCAGCAGCTCAATACAGCTGCCATCTGGCTTCCTCCTGCAGTTCACTTCCCATAGCAAACAAGATCCACAGTTTAAGGAGTGTTGGGGAAGGGAGAGGGGCTGCAGTTTTAACTTTACAGCTTTATGATGAGGCATTTTTCCACTCTATAAAAACCCCTCTTAATATAGGAGAATGGAAGGCTCAGGAAATTGTTACTAGGATAGAAAGCCTTTCACTTCTGTGTTTCTGGTTCAGATTCACACCAACTCTGTGATAACCATATATAACTGCTACCTAAAAGAGTTTTTAATGAAATGAGTTAGCTGATCACAGTACAATACCTAGTGAGCATGCATCCATATCACTAAAAACACCAAATACAAGAAACTCTTTCCTCCTCAGTGTGAAGGAATTGCTTCTCACCGGTAGCAGCTGACAACATCAAGGCATAAAACAAACTATTTTAACTACAGCAGAAGGAAGAATGCTAAAAGCTCGACACAGTGAAGAATCTGCTGTGTGGTATGTTGTTTCTGCTAAAGTTCATAAAAGCACAAATTTGTCAATTTTCACATAATGTGCTAATGTCTATTGTCTTTACCTTACGCACAAGTGAGGGAAATTTAAGAATCTAACTGTTTAGCTTTGCATTTGTAGTGGGGCAGCTAAAAAGAAACTAATGGCCTCTAATGAAACTAATGAAATTTCTACTTCTCTTACTGTTGTCTTATACTCTGAATTCACCATTTTGCTACATTTAAACAATAGTAATAGACCCAAAGACTCAGACTGTGTGCTCTGGAGGTTCTGTCAAAGAAAGATAAATATATGCTGAAGCAATGATAAAGGTGCTGGTTTTAAGCAGTAATATAAAATCTAACAGTTTACTTGTTGCAAACAGTCCTTTCCCAATAAATTATCATTAATAACAATGAAATCCTTAAAAGGTTTCATTGACCTCACTGGAGCTTTTTTTATTCCTTCAGTGAGATCTGGTTTTATACACATTACTGTTGAGGTATTCAACGTGATATACAGACAGTTCACAGCATAATGAAAAGTGAGACAATTTCTTTCCATATCTAAAAAGCAGTATCCAGTTTACAGTCAAAGTAAAAGAAACTTAAAAATTAAACTTTCATGTTGTTGGCAAGGTCAAATGCTGTTCCAATACCATACAGCTGAATGGATAATATCCATTAAGACTGATCAGTGAAAAACACCAACAAAATTAATAAATAGAACCCAAAAGCTAATGACCTCAATCCCTAGCAGCCCCTTGACCCTTATTACTACAGCTGCCTGGTGTAGGAAAGGATTAAAAGGGGCTAGAAATCACTGGGTTAACATACAAGGGCCCAGAAATTTGACCCTGGTTACTTACAACACATATCCTCTACTAAAAATGAGTCTATGAGGAGAATTAGAAACAGGGCTAGCAAAGGTCAGCTTGAGTGCAGATAAACTAGGAAAATGGGGGCTTGAAAGGCAAAAAGGTTTTATTTCTCCCACAGCACTTTGCTGTAATCAAGATGGTCTAAGGACAAAAGCAGGAGTAGGGCAGCTGGCATTGTTGAATATCCTAGATAAACTTTTAGGATGCATAAACTTTCCTCATGTCTTAATCAAAAGCAGCAGCTTTCATAGCTAAATAAAAGAACAACTACTCACCATTACATATGCAGCACCAAGTCCATACTTCATTAGACATATGAATAACAGTCTCATCATCATGGACTTACTCATTAATTGAAATCATGCATTCAATAATCATAACTCTTTTCAAACTGCCCCTGAAATACTCCTAAACTAAGATCCTTTCTAGGTACTCGGGTCAAAATCAAAGATGGTAATCTACAAGCTAATACACACAAAACCCCACAGATTTACAAACTTATTTCCATAAATCTGCAACCGTCTGATACAAACACACACATACACACAAATACACACACACACACCCTCACACTGGGCAACCTTAGATGCCACACCATCCACCCTGAAAAAAAAAGCTTGTCATACCATCCACAGAACCATTAACTATCCAAAGAAGGCTTTTATTAAAAGGTACACCTCTACAAAAAGATTGTGTTTATTTGAAAGAGATACCTGAGCCCCACAGAGGGAATTTTAGCTGTCAAATAAAATTGTACTTGGCACTTCAAGAGAAAATCACAAACCAATTATAAGCAATTCCAGAAGATGTCATTTTAGAGATATTTTCCAAGAACAACCTTGGTGTTCTAACAGTCTCAGCCTCAGAAAACTCACTATCAGGAACATCCTAGGTACCCAAAGACGCTGAATGAATGAAGACCATATTTGAGCACAAAACGTAAAATCTCTCTTATTACTGTAGTAAATAATCACTTCACAGAACCACCACTATCTTTCAATTCTACAACTGCACTTTCAGGAATATAAACAGTTTATCCCAGTAATTTGCCATAGCAAGACCTATGATCAGTGTAAAACTACTCAGAGTGAACAGACACTCTAGAGGGGATTAAGTACCCATATGTGAACACCTCTCAGTAGTCACTCCTTTTCTGATCTTTCATTCCTTCCTCTGATGGCTCACACATTACACCCCTATGGTCAGGTGAAAACTAGAAACACCTTTCAAATTCTGGTAAGCAAAACCTGCAACTCTACTGGATGCCAAATAACACAGATGCTGGAGAGTGGTTTTATAGCACACTTTAATCTCTCTTCCTTCTCTCTCAGACAAATCAGTGTTTCACATGCAACAAACAACTTTTTTCCCTACAGATATGTGCCTGTTTTCCTCTCCTGTTCTCCCCCAGCCCCATATTATCCTGTCCCTTTCACAAGTACCAACTGCTTTTCTTTCAAAGACGGCTGAATTGATGCATGTCTGCTATCTCTGAGCAACTGTTCTCAACTTTTATTTTGCTGCTATTTCTATTTCACACATGGAAGAGAGACTTCTGTGCCTGTAACCATAACTTTTTCAAATATTTCAATTGGTGTAATAAAAGATAATACAGACAGACCTCTCCCTGTATTTCTTTCAAGTCAAAGCCTGTTGAAAACCAAAGTAAAAATGTGAGACAATAGGTAAATCATGGCATTATAAAATTTCAGGTTCATTCTACTTTCAAAATTCTGAAACTTAAAAGAACAATTTTCAATAATTTAAAGAATTTTTAAGGCATAACCAGTAAGATTTTAAATGGTATGCCTATAGCTCTGAATAATTAACAATGTTTAATTAATTTGTTTCCTGGAAAACAAAGGAAGCCAGTTTTTATCACAGATAAATTCACTGAACATGAATGAAGAAATAATTCCTGAAGATGATGTCATGATTCACACACAACAGAGAACTTGGGATTTGGACAAGCATAAGAAGACACAATATTGAGTCAACTGTATTGTCTACATTTTTCATCATTAGTTGCTCACATGAAACAAACCAAATACTATAAAAGAAGTAATTTTTGAACCATCTGTAGACCTAAGCAATTACAATAAGATTCCATTTCAATGAGGGTAGGTGAAAAACCATGCGGTAGAAAAAGAAGTTCAAAGCCCTCTGTGCTTTACCTGGGAAATTGTGATATTTATGAAAGAGTGTTGAATGGTGTTTATCTATTGAAAAATAGTCAAAAAGACTGAAACAATAAAAACATACAAGTAACAACTAAGAAACCAAGATGTATCTTGCTAAAACAGGGATGAAAGAGTCTAGTCTCACAGAAACTTAGGTAACCACATCTAAAAACCCTTACATAAACTTATTAAACTTTGTAGGGGAAACTATCTGGTTCTTTGTTCCATCTATCCATAAGGCAGCTGCAATATCACATTTTATACGCAGAAACAATTTTCAGTTCATGTTTAATAATAGCCCAGTTTATGATAAATTGCTCTTTTGATAACTGTCCTTTACTTTAAAGAATGTCTTCCTCCTGCCTTGTGGATGTTCATGTTTTCATAAGTAACTACTGTACCCATCTCCTAGTCTCTGTTTTACTTGACTAGGCAATCTAAGCTCTTCAGTTTCCTTGAGGTTTACTTTATTCCATTTAGCTGCACCCCTCTCAGCTGAACTCATCTCTATTAAATGCAGATAACCAGAAATGCACCACAGTATTCCAGGTGATGCTCAGACATATGAAACTCTTGTACAATGGATTTAACACTTACCTGACTTAAGTATAAATACATCAGATCCACAAGAACCTCCAGCTCTTTACATGTTTACAGTGAAAAAAGTGTAATTTATAGCAGAAATTGCTGTTATTTTCACCTCATATTACAGACTTTCATTCCATTTTGTATTACTACCTGCTTCAAGGTTACCCAGCAGTAAGGTATTTTTGTGTGAAATCTTATCTCCTGTCTGCTCTAACACCTACTATTTTTTTAGCATGTTTTGTTTTGCCAGTGTCATTAATGGAAATATTAAATCTGATAGTTCCCTGAAACATTCCTTGAAGAACACTGTTTCAGCATCTGATATTTTCTTTTTCAATAACATCTGTTGTCTCACTACACATTTTTTAATCTTAATTTACAAATGCCTTTATTAGTCTACACATTAAGATCAACATCTTAGCCTATAAATTTAGTGACAGGACAACGAAAAAAGATCACCCATCACAAATGTGTAACTGGATTCTGACCTTAGCAGTACCATTTGTTCTCCATTCTGTATCTGGGAAGTTAATTTCCCATGCTTACAAAAGTCCTAGTAGGGTTTCTCTCACTAATATTTCAGGAATCTGAATGTATCTAATATATCTAAAATATACTAGACCCCTGAGTGTTCTTCCAGTAGGATCTGTTTAAAAGCTCTTCCCTAAGTGAAGCAGCATTGCAACTCTAAAAGACTAAGGTAGGCATATTTTGTTCTTTAAAGCACAGCATAGCAGTAATACAATGCTTTTCAAAAACATAACAAAAACATGTACATCTTCTTGGCTTAAGATAAAAAACATGTATCTCTCTGAACTAGAATAACTTTGAAGCAAAAAAAATGCATATTGGGGTAAATGCTGCCACAGTATTTGTATGTACTAATGCATGATCCATTGCAACAGATAAAAAACCACACACAATACTCTTCCAAATTGCCTGCAACTAAGATAAAGAGCAATACACTTTCACAGATTCTTCAAGAGCAAATCAATCAATTTTTCTAATTCCAGTAAGAATCTAACTCGGTAAAAGGCCTAAAAGATTTATAGTTAAGAAGATATTTTTAAAGTAATAAATAATAACAAAATAAGGAATATTCTACTGCTATATCAGCAGCAAAATGTACACAGAAATCCAGAGAACCTGAAAGCTGAAGTACTGAGTTTAAAACCCTACCAGGAAGCTTTTGGATCATTGGATTTTTGGACCAAATCCCACAGACATTCTTGGACCAAGTCCCATGGGCTGTTAGAGTAAAGTCAAAACCTCCACACTTAATCATACAGAACAATGGAATGGGTCTCATTTTTTCAGTTCATATTAACTTCACAATGAAGTCACAGAAATGAAGAGCTAACTAGCTGTTACTGGGTGAATCGGTATTGAAATATAGTAGAATGCACAATTACCCATTTAACCATTGATTAAACCAAGAGGTTTTAAGGAAAGAAAGAAAGAAAGAAGCGCACAGATGTTTCTTCCTTGGTTTACTTTTGTTTCTACTGATGCATGGCCAAAACAACAGTAAAAAATAATATATTTTCTCCCCATTTTCCACTAGAGCTGGAAAAGTTCCTTGCCATTCCCAAGCTGTGTCTATTTAACAGTTTTGTAGCTTTGTACCAATTTCAAGCATGTTGAATCTCTGAATCTTATATGATGCTAAAATGTAGTTAATAAGAATTTGTTTTTGAGTTAACACAGTGATAGTCTCTCTAAAAGAAAGCTGCATCTACACTCCAAAATTGTCCCAGAATGGCCCTCCACACTTCTGATTTTAAATCCATTTCTAAGTGAAGCAAAATATGCTGTTTGTCTTTATTGGACTAGATCATACATTAATACTATATACATTTCACTGTGCTGAACTCCTAAAATACAGTGTTATTGTACTTAGCAATGGTGAATACTTCTATAAGCACCACAAAAATACCTTGCTTTGAAGCTGGTTTACAGGTACTGCTGTTAAAATATGACTTGGGTTCAAAGCCATTAATCCAAACCAGACTAGCATACCTGTGATGTCCAACAAGCACTAACTGGTAACATTTCCCAATTATAAACTTCATTCTTATGAAAGCAGCAAATGAAGACGTGGAAGTGGATGAGATCTCATTTTGGATAAGACGCTAGTCCTTGTTAAAATGTTATTACTGCAGAGCTGGTTATACATCATCATTGATATAACAATAACAGATGTCTTACTTGTGCATTCCATTTCTGCCTGCCTTTCAGCTATGATTTTACAACTTGTAAAGGATTAGAAAAAATTGCCAAAGGATTTACAAGAGACTTGTGCAGTATTATTTAGAAGACAAGTGTCATATTGTTTTTACAAACTCGTCAACTAACATAACTCTCATTCGAAGGACTATATCATGTTTTACTTTCCTAGTCTGTGCAATTATTGATTAGGGGCTAAGTTTATCAGTAAAGATTACTACATATGGTAACAGTGACAGCTAAGACCTAGTGTTAACCATGAGGATACTGCCTAAGAACATTCACACTTGCACAGAAGTGCATCTAAGGAACAGTATTATATTCTCCCAAGGTTTTTATGAATTATGCTTTGATTAGTTATTCTAGAGTTTAAAATAGTAGGGGGATTGATTTGAAGCAGTTTCCTCCTCATTGTTCTTTCTTTTACTTAAATAAACAATAAGATTATAATTACTATTTTAAACTTCCTTAACTAAGGAAGTGCAATTCATGTTTCACTGTCAAGAATAATGACTATGATGGGAGTAAAGAGATGACCAAAAATATGCAAAAATATTTGATTTGCATATTTTTGGTTTAAAAATGTGGTTTATTTTCTCTGGTGTGATAGCATCCTTCCCATTATATTTTTTCTTTGTAGTTGTGAAATAAAAACTACATTAACACTAATCTGTAAGGCTTCACTACTGTATATTGAAAGTGTAGAAGAAAATTAACTTATTTTCTGCATATTTTATTTTCCTCTAAAAAACTTGACCTAAATTTTGGCATGGAGGTTAATGTCATGATTCAGGCAAGGCTTAACTTTTCAAAGGTACACTTAGAAAAGCCTTGTGGCATGTAAAAGACACATTAGCACAGGTGTAAAGTAATAGAATAAATATTCTAATTAATTATCAGCCTGCATTGTAGCTAGAACATAAGGAACAGCTCTCCAGTTCCCAAATGAGCACTCTGAAATAACTAATAAAAATGCTGAAGCCCTAGCATTTAACACTGAACCATGAATGCTACAAATACTCATGCCAGAAATTTTAATATTTTTTTCCCCAAATACTTATTATTATCTCCACTGGAAGCTTTCTTCTTCTGAGGACTGCATGATCAAATTCTTAATCTATTTAAATTTTCAGTTTCAGTTTCCAGAATCAAATGTCATGCAAAATCTTTGAGATGTTGCTCTTGAATTATTTTTACCAAAGCTATATAAACTCCATTCCCATTCAGTAACCAACTCACATTTATGGTAACACAGATGGGTACAGAAATCACACACACAGAAACCACATCTGAGGTAGTCAGGGGAAGCCACATAACAGCTTGCTGGATTAGCCCTGCAAAGTAAAATAGAACACTGATATATGTACCACCACTCTGCCACAGCAGTGTGCTTTCTGGACCCAAGCTGGACTCACCTTGACCAGCTGAAGGCACAGAAAGAGCAACTCATATTCATTTGTATCACTCTTATAAAGAAATAAGAAAATTCACTTTATTACACAGTTTTCATAATATTCTACCTTTTTCCCCTAAAAACTACTTCATTTGTTTAAAAATTCGTAGTAATGCAAATTCTGCATTTCACTTAGATGTGGTAAATCAAATATGCATAAAAATTTAATCAGTTTCCATCTTTAGAAATTAGGCCTAGTTGGCACACCAAACATCATGACCAGAAAAAAAAATCAGTTTAAAGATAAGGACTGTCATGTATAGATAGTATGCAATATTTTTACAATGAAGGCAAGCATTCTATCCACAGACAGTATATAAGTCTTTCTCTGACATCTCTAATAAGTGGGAAAAAAGGACGAAAAGACTAGTTCTGGGAGTCATCAGTTGCAACTATATGATGACTATATACAGCACTACTCACAACTCAAATCAAAACTTCCATTGTTTAAAGGCTGAAAAGGACTTTATGAGACTATATATCAAACACTGAAGACTTTATTATTATTTCTTTATTTATTTTCTGTAGGCAGTGTGCAATGTACACTGCTTTAAATGCATTGGTGTTTACATAAAAATTAGTTTCAAGGCAGACGAAAATTTATCCTTCCAACTGGTGTAAAGTGTCCACAAGATACAGGAAAGACTCTTATGTGACCACTGTATTTCTGTAGAAGTTTCTAGTGCAGAGAAAATGTTAAGGTCAGCTGAGATTCAGCTACAACATTACTGCCACCTACTACAAAGAGTACTCCAGAGTCAGCCTCACCAGTGCTGCTGGGCAAAGAGGAGAAGCCTCCAACCTGCTGACAACAATACTGTTGGCCAGTTTTGCCATGAGGGTGCAATGCTGGCTCACAGTCAGCTTGCTCTCCACCAGGGCCCCAACAATCTCAGCAAAGCTGCTTTCAAGATGGTACATAGATTTAGCCTGGTTACAAAAGAAAACGCTTAAAGAAGCGTTTGAAGAACATCGGCAACACATTTAGTGTTTAGAACCTCAATGAACTTCATCGGTTTAGCTTTTCAAAGAAAAGTTTAAGAGATGATCTGAGCAGCAACACTGACTTTATATTGATATATTTACCATTTAACCTACCAAAATCAGGAAAACAAGATACAGCAATAAATAAGATAAAAATACAGTTACACAAGCTCAAATCTGGCTACTTACAATTGACACTAAAAGTAATTAACCACAAAGAATTTAGTAAGAGTCTGTATTTCTGGATGACTTTAAATTAAGATATATTTTTGGGTACTATATTGTCTCAAAATGATGCCTGCTAATACAGGTGCTAAATTATAAGCAGCAATTAATTAATTAAATACCTAAAATATTTATTAAGCAAGAAATCAGACTAAGTGATCATGGTGACTTTCCTTCCAGCCTTGAATCAGAAGGAACAATTTAATGTGTCAGCAAATTATATTAGATTTTAAACTCATTTTGAATGCATCTGCTTAAAGAGAAACATGAGAATTAGGCTTTACATAATACTATCAAATATATTGTTTACATTACTAGAACACTAAATATGAAAATTGTAAACTCATTTTCAAAAATACATTTTTTTCTTAAATGTCATCATCTACTAAGCTCTTTTATTGCTTTGAGCAGTCTCATCAACTTGTCTTGAAAGTCAGCCATGCAACATGGCAGTAGTCTACATTTTAACTTACCCTTAGGGACTACTTAACCTCTTGTTTTAGTTTTCCTAGAACACAGCAACAGTAAGGATAACCAAGAAATGATATATATGTCATAACTATGTAAAGGTCAACAAGGTTTAAACACATTGGGTTCTACTCATAAATATTTGACTAATAGGAGTGTATTTTTCATCTTGAACCCTAAGATTGGCATCTCAGTATGCAGCAAATTATTCTGACTGAACATGTACAATACATGGTTCCCAAGTTGAATTTCTCCAGATATGTGCCTGAATGCCAATGTCAAAAATCAAGGACTGGCAATAATTCTTCTCTTAACCATTACTTACATAATAAAGATAATTGATTACATCAGCATGAGTCATATAATGTGCCCGATTCTGATCCTGCTTACATCAGCATTAAATGATTATGGATTCACACTAGAGTAATTCAGAGCCTGGTTTCATACAACTCATTACCAACCAAGTGGAAGCTTCATTAAGTTTGTAGATCAGAAAAAGCAAACTAGTTTTATTACAGGAGAACAGGTGACCTCGCTCAGGACTGCCTAAGTTTAGGCACCCTATATTGCCTCTTCAGATACCCTTGAAGCAACTGGTTTCAGTGCTACTGTACACATTTTCATAATAGAAAAACACTCAAAAGCTTTCCTCCCTGGCAAAATTAAAACAACAACAACCAAGGAAAAAGATAAAAAAATAACCAAAACAAAAAGCACCAGTAATCCAGAAAAATCTTTTTATAATTAAGAATTGCTTTGATATGCAATGAAGTAATTAATGGCTACCTACTTACTACTCTATGGAATCATATTATTTAATGTCTCATACATCTGTATCATGTAGCTGTATCATCCTCTCTCAATTCTTGAACTGAAAAACAACAGATCTGAACAAGTAGCCATGTGATTTCAAAGAGAAAGTCGTCGTATCAACCATTAATATTTTCCTTCTTAAAAAAAGAGAGGTGAGGGGGAACCTAGACAACAATTTCATGCATTTACATGTTTTCCAGGCTGTTGGAATAAGCAGGTTTTTTCCCCCAGATTGGTATGGCTTGAGTTAGATTTAAAATCTGTTCCCAGAGGAGGCTGATAAATGGATTAAAGTGGAACATAAATTCCCTGTGTCACCCAGTCCCTTAAACCTTGATGTCAGTAACATGCCTAATAATTCCATTATTATAAACGTCAAATATGTTTTACATGTGTTAGAAAGAATAAATGGGTAACAGAAGAAATGGAACACTCAAGAAACTGTAATGCTATTACAACGTTCCATGAAAAAAAAAAATCTAATATCTATATTACAGTGTTCACCCACTAGTATTTTGGAATCTTATTTTCTTATATTTTGCACACTGAATCCCCTGCTATGAGAGACAGACCAGTATATTCATTGTGCTACATAGAGTTTGCTTCCCTTTACAGTATTACTTCTATAAGTTAGCATAATAGACTGAAGAGTGAACAAAGGCAGAATAAAAAACTCACAGTGTGATTTTTTTTAGTAGTTAATTTGAGAAGCAGCACATAGGAATCTTGCCTAGAAAATATGAGAATTTTTATTCTACTCAGCAAAATGAAATGCCTCAGCTGAAGCAGTGTTTGCACTGGATTTTAAGAAAGATGTTGCAAAGTAGAGAGAGTAAAAAAATGACAACCCTTTCAGAAAAATGACTTACAGGAAAGGACTGAAAGAACTGGGCTTGCATACACTTCCAAAGAAAGACGGGAGAAGTGGATCAGCATTACAATAATCCTGAAACAAGTAAAAAAGCCAGCGATTTATCATTTTCCCATTTCCTCAAAGTACACAGAGAAAAGTGCTTTCATTTGCAATCCATAGGCTTGGAATCAGATATTAGAAAGAAGCTTTCCAAGTCCAAGTGGAATAAAATACTGGAACATGGTACCAATGAAGACTATAAAAACCTCATTAGGGAAATCTACAATAACAAATTAGAAATATTTGGGTATGATACAGTGCAGTTATATTTGATACTATCACATACCTGATCAGTTTGACTACATGACATCAAAGTTAGCTGCATTCAACATTTTCCTGATTCTGCGATAATGCATTCAAAGAACATTCCAATTCTATAACAGTGAAAATATTTGATATGTAATGAGAGGTAAGAATTTTGAATAATGCAAAGTAAAGCATTACACATTTTAGAAGAAAAACAGTGAAAGGAAACTCAGCTATTTAATAGAAATTCATAAGTATAAGGTGATAATAGAAATTTCAGTACTGGGGGAAAGAAAAAAATCACCTTTAATCTACTTCTGTGTCCATCTTCAAAGCTTATCTGATCTAAAATAACCCAAACTTCCCTAAAACCTTATATGCCTAAAAGTTCCTGACAATGCATAATAAGGTCCTAATTTTCAGGTTGGTTAATCATACATAGCTCCAACTAAAATCAAAACAGCATTGGTCATTCACTGCAAGCTATGCCTTTCCTGTTTTATTTTCTTTGTGTAGGTGTGAAAGGAGGGAGACAGAAAAAAGACACAAATGAACACAACAGCAAACAATTCTAAAAATTTAAGTTTATATTGCCAGTTGTTAGGTACTGGATAAATCAGAGAGTTTATGGGAATCTGTTCTCTCTTTCACAATTCATTCTTAGGCAGAATTTGTTCCTCTTTCAGAGATTTTGATAGAAAGCAATAAAGCATAATACTGGATCCAGTTCTAGCCTTGTACTTTTCAATTTGAAATTCTTCTGGCTGTAAGAAGAGATATAGACAAGTCACCTAGTTACTCTCAGGTACTATGCTTCTGTTAAGTTAGTAAAAGTAACTGGGGCAATTCAGCAGAGAATTGCTGTCTCATAACAATATAGAAATATATTACAAAATTTTAAAATTTTGCTAATTAGCAAAAAAACATAATGCAATCTATTAGTAAGTATACTTATTTCACTAGTTGTATTAATAATTGTGTTAATTTTGATTTATTTATACATCATAACATCACTGTTACTATGTGAAAAACTGTGAAACTTGTACATTATACCACACATTTTGATGTACAGCCTCATTTCAGTCCTACTCTTTACACGTACTACAAAACAATTCCTAATGCTTAATTTTCCCCCCTTTGCCTTACACAGAAAATAGTGTACATCTTCTGTACTTATTTTTAATTCTTAAATTCAAAATTTGGCCTCATTTATTCTTTACTGCCAATGGTCCATGTCAGACATATTAAGCATTATCATAGCATCTTACTGAATAAGCACAAGCAAGAAAATACATAGTAATAGATGTATTTTCAAAACATATTCTCCTCTGTCATGTATACTTTTGTATACTTCTGTACATCTGTGTATATATATTTTTACTTTGTATATATGTGTATGAGAGAAATCAAAATTGAAAGATTTAGCCCAAAGCTGTTCACTGATTTGGGCTCTCCAGTAGAATATATCAAGGACCTGATTTTTCAGAGTGCTGTGCCCAGTACTCTGTATGTTCAAGGTTCAACTTTCATTAAATTCAGCTCCATTGGTACTGCTTAGCATTTAGTTCAATGACGCTCTCAAATGTAAACCCTTAGCAGAACATATGCAGGATAATCATATTGCTAATGACTGGCACCTAATTTAGAGGTCTAATTTGTGAGGTTAATCCCTCAAGACTCTGCTATCATCAACAGAGAGAGATATCCTTACAACCCTGTTTCCTCCCATGTGTTGGCACTTACATTTTCAAGGCTTTTCAGTGAGTTTAATTCACAGTTGATTTCGATGCAAAATAATAGTTTTAGGTGGTTTTTTTTTTGCATGTTGTTTTCAGCTGGATCAGCTGATCTGTCTGATCATGTATGCACACAATCAGCAGTAGCAGTACGACATGAGCCCAAGGCATTACTCTGGAACTGGCCAGAGCCGATTGGGATGATCTCTTTAGCCAACACCTCATGGTACCAACAAAATTAAATTAGATGGCCGGCACAGAATAACATGCATACCATGTTTTAAAAAAAAAACCCAACACATGAAAAGTTAAGAAAATTCCATCAAATGACTTCTAAACTTACATGAAAAGTCCACAGAGGCAAGGACAGAATCCATATTCATTGAGTAGCAGTCCAATTATCTTAAAGAAAATTTACGTTTTCTTTCCACACTTCCTGCTTTATTCAAATGGTATGTATTCCAAATTCTGCAACAAATAAGGCATGAGTCTTTCAGAAAAAAATCTCATTCATCACATGACTACAGGATTTTTTTCCATATAGTGAATGAAGCTGAAATCCCTTGGGGAAAAAGCAGTATCCAGTAGTTTATGCAGTTTTAACAAATATAGACAAAGAGGGGAAATTACTTTAAATAAATTAAATAATTATAACTTAAAATTACTGCATTTGAAAACAGAAAGGTATTTTCATGTAGGTTTCTGTGTCTGACTACAGAGGACTTAAAAGAGCAAATCCAAGCTCCAGAAATCTCACCATGTGAAACTACAGGAAAGTTAAGTAGTAGGGTAAGAACACTTTGGGCATGTTGCCATCTCAGTTGCAGAAATTGATTTTTAAATAACTCATCATTTTCAACAATCTTTTACATCTTGTTACGGAAAATACATAAACATGCAGCTAAGAACCATAGAAGGGGCCCAAGTCCATTAAAATTGGTAGACTTCCTATGGTTCATAGATCAGGCCCTAAGAGTATAAAGCAACATTCTCAATATACTGTAGCAGTGCACTTTTCCTTTTTTTTTTTTTTAAGTACTTCAACAAGGAAATAAGTATTTTATAGAAACATATATCAGGTATAATAACAGTACAGAAAACTAGATTAATTTGCTTCAATGACTTCTGTAATTATGAGCAAAAAATCTGTAGACACAGAAGGAAAATAATGCCTGCCCTTTTTAATTGGTATTCTGCTATGTATAATCATTCTATTACTTCTACTGATGTCACATTCTTCATATTGTTGTGGTATCAAAGAATCTTATGTACACTTTTAGAGAAAAAATACTTAGGGTGACTTACCGTCTCGTGAAGTGGCAAAACAGTTAATGTTTAACAGCGATGCATAGAGCAACTATTCCTTTTTTGTTTGTTTAATACATATTGAAGCTATCGTGGTTTGTTTCACAATACAAGCACTTTCAGAAAGTACATTAAAACCTATGGGTATAAATTAGAACATAAATTGAGGGTTCTCCCTTTTTATGAGGTAACAACGGTATCCTGTGGAGGTGTTTATTAGACCAAGTTAAGTGGAACCAAGATCAAGTTTTTCTTTCAATGAAAAAATGTCAAATAAGAAGAGCTGAATTCCACATACACAAAAAAACCCAAAAAAAACCCCAAAAAAACCAAAAACACCCCAAAAAACCCAAAACATGACATAGATTAAACAACTGAAAAACACTTCTAGAAGTACATGCACCAAACTGAATGAAGTGGGATTAAAAGCATTAGACAATTCTAACAAGCACTGGAATTGGTGGCAAACGAGACTCTAGTTTTAGCATAGCTGCCAACGTTAGCATCTACAATCAATAGATTGGAAAATACATATGAGTGCTAGAGGTCTTTTCATTAATTTTTCTACAGAAAGCAACATGGACCAGAGATTTTGTCTATGAAGAAATGGGGTGATAAAGTAAAACGACAGCTGCACGTAAGGCCATAAAAACCAAATGAAAATTTGCACTTTGTGCATGAATTGACTCCTCATTAATATCATACTCTAATTATCTATTCTCAAAACATAGTCGTTTTAAGCTCTGTGGAGAATAAAGAATGATATTTTAACTCTGAACTTAGCTGTAAATCACACTATGCAATCATCTTCTTAAATAGAAGACACATAATATCACACACTACCAGGTAAAACAAAACAAAAAAACAATGGAACAAAGGTCCATTAGTTATTATCCTACACCAGCTCTGCCAAAGACTATCTACAAGGAAGGACGATCATTACTGAAGTCCTCTGCCAGGTGTTTTGCTCTGTCTCCCTGTCCTTATTTGCCCCCAATAGGTTGCAGGTCCTCTTAGTTTTCCTCCCAAATTGTCATTCACCATTGTTTGTTTTTTCCCATAGTTGTTTTCCTCTTTACTTTCTTCTCAGAAGGAAACTTTGTTTATATAATAGACAGACTAGAAACCAACCTCAAGGCAAAAATCAGGAGCAGCTGCCTCATACAGATACCACATAAACATCTAAGAACAAAGCGAGCACACAGGAACTACTTCCTGTGAACATTCCTCCAGCATATATCCAATGTATACATAATATGTACATGAGATGTTTGTAGTTTGGTCCATAGACTGATAACTTCATATTGCAGAACAATATTAGAACCTATTTCCAACAATAGGTTAGGAAACCTATTGTTCTGTGCATTGTAGACTGAACTGTCATTTGACTTACTAAAAAAAAAAAAAAATCAAGAACATATACTAGTGAACAAGTAAAATGAACAGAGATGTAAGTTATAGATAGCAGTATTAAGGTATTTAAAAACACCTTCACTGGAAATTGTGCCATAACAAAAACAGGAAAATGTTGTTTGTTTTTTTTTAAAGAAGCACTATTGATTGTTTCTAAAGAAGCAGTAGTAATGGTAGTTATTTTCTTTTGAATCTATTTCTAAAGAAAAAGCCATAATTATCATATTTGGAAAGATAGGGGAAAATTACCTTTTCTATGTTTCAAGAAAATTATATCCTTATGGGCATTTAAAGTGGATATCAGATTGAAAGAACACCATCTTTCCTCCCAAACATGCACATCTCCTACTACATTCTTCGACAGAGCTAAAGAAAATAAAGTATCTTTAAATAACACTCCTTGTTAAAAGAATGCTCTTCCAATTTCACATATTATTTTTTGGTGTCAGTATGAGGAATAGAATCTGTAATTTGGCTTATGTTCACTGCATTTCCTATTACTGTGAAGTAATTAATAAGTTTCAAACGCTTATATTTAGGCCATAGTATTAGAAACAGCTGTTCTTAGGAGTGCTTCTGGTTCCAAAAAAACCTCACCAAAATTCATAGAAGATCAAGAGAGGGTTCTTCAAGCATTTTCAATCAGAAACCTAAATGACTGATCCTACTTACATACCCATGCTATTTGCTCTTCACTGAGGTTCTAGATTTTGTACTCTTCCAATAAACTGTAAAGTTTCTAGCTAAGATGCTGAAAAAAACTCCAATGTGATCCTAAAGCTTTTAAGAAAGCAAGCAAGAGAACAGAACCTAAAATCTATAAAAATAAGAAATTCAGCTCTTAATCCATCATTTTTCAGATGGAAACTTCAGGACTAGGACACCAGTAGCCTGTAGGTAGCTCATGAATGCAACTAAATCACAATCAATGGGAGTACTTCGATTTCTTGGTTGCCTGCATGGTCAATTCTCTTCATAAGCACTAGTCTTTTTCTGGTGTTTACAGGAGAGCATACCTCTCTTTGAAGTTATAATAATTACTACTAACACCCAGCACAGAAACTACGACTTGCAGTATACTTACTAATATTTAAATGGTATTTAATAATTTTGCTTGCCTAAGTTTGAGTCTTAACAAACTTTTTCAGGGAATCCAAGCACACATTTGGATCGTTTTCTCCTAAAATTCAGCAGGAGCCTTTACCTTGGGCACGTAAAAGGCTGCAGGCCTATCTGTATCCACAGCTCTACTACGAGTAGCAGCTGTACTACCACAGGTATAATTTTCCCTTTAAGCAGCAAGAAACACTCATTTCAGCGTGACTTGTGAAAAGGGCCTTGAAAAGTTCACTTTTAAGACGTTTTACAGCAGGACTCGCAGCCGGCGCCCAGGCGCAGGCGCTCCTGCACAGAAGCGAGACCCAGCACCTCGGTCCCCTCTGCCCGCCGGGGGCCCGGACCGCCCCATCAGCTCCGTCCGTCCTCGCAAGCACCATGGCGGCTCGCAGAAGCGATTTGCGGGGCACCAAACAGGGCCCATCCCCAGGCGTGAGGCTGCCAGTGCCCTGCCCTCAGCGCGGCCGAGCCGGCGGAGAGCAGCGCACTGGCGGCCGCCGGAGCGGCTGCGCAGAGCCGGGCGGCTCGGCATGGCGGCTCGCTATGGCCGCTCGCACCGCCCCCCTCGCACCGCCCCGCACGGGATGCGGGGCGGAGCCGCGGGGAGCGCGGCCGCGGCGGCTCGCGGCTGCCTCTGCGCCCGCCTGGGAGCGAAGGGTGTCCCGGGCTTGCCGCGTTTCTCCGCCCAGCCAGCTTCGGCCTTCTGCCTCTCGCCGCCCGGCGCGTCCCGCGCCTCTCCTGCCGCCTCCGCGCAGCCCTGGCGGTGCGAGGCATGAAGCTGAGCAAAGCCCAGTACGATGAGATAGCCCAGTTCCTGGGGCACGTGCAGCCCACCCGGCAGAGCCTGAGGAAGCTGAAGGAGAAGTTTCCTAGGTAAGTGTATCCCGCCCTCCGGCGCGGGGCCTCGGCCCCCGGCTCGGCCTGCGGGCTCGCTGCGGCCGGGCCTGGGGCCGCGGGGGCCGCTGCGCCAGCTCCACCCGGTGCCCCAGTTCAGGCCCCACACGGTACAAAATCACCAGCACACGCACACAGTGTTCGACGGCAAGCGGCTGCTCCGCTGGGAGCAGGGTACTGCTCTACCCTCCGTGACCTGAGGAGTTGGCACAAAATAAAGAACGCTTCCCCCGACGCCCCCGACACCCGTCCAAGTGAAAGCTCCTGGGGCCCTTCACGAGCCTCTTAAACACCAAGTAGATCCGATGTGAATAAAGCCGTACAGCTAAGGCCGAACCTCAGTGGCTGAGGCCAAGTGTGAAATCCATCCTGCAATACCGTTGCCCCTGTTTCTTAGGGTGAAGGGACTTTCTGGATTCGTAATTCTCTCCTTGCTGCTGCATTCCAGCTGAAACTGGAAAAGGGATCATCTTTTTACCTATGGCCATTCATGTACTTCCTTGCCTGAGCTGTATTCAGAATTCTCGAAGACATTTGCAAATGACTATGGGCTAGGATGGAAAGGTACCCATGACAGGATGTGCTCCATGCATCAATCTTCAATGCTGAAATTTATTTATTACCAACTAGAACAGAGTTTTAAGCAAAGTTGCAAGGTTTATCACTTTCTTTTCAGATTTGAGGGAAGGGTTGCTATTGCAGAATTGGACAGGAAAGCAAATTTGGTTGTGGGAAAAAGAGTGGTGCTATTTCTAAAATCACCAGAAATAATACAGAAAAATGTAGGTTACATACTGTATCTGCTTTGGTGAGAGAGAGAAATTAGCAAACCAGAAAATCATTCACGTACTTCCTGTATGAACCTTGCTAGTCTTAACCACAAGTGTGGCAGAAGAAACTGATGCTCTGTGTAACTTACAGTAAGTGGATGAAAAGCCAACATTAACTTAGGCTTTTAAACTGTCCAGTGAAATTCTTTCCTTTTCATCTTGCTCAGTACTCTGCAACTTGGAAAAGCACTTACCATAACAACATGTGTCTAAGGAGCTTAGACTTGGCTTTATCATTTCAGTTCTAATGAAATTAGGAGAGAGTGTTTGTGTGTATTTGTGTGTGCTTGCAAACATGCACATGTGCTCTTTTTCTACTCTCCTTATGAAGTTGTCTGGAAAGAAGGTTAGAATTTGGGTTGGTTTCCCAGGTCAGTCACTATTTTTAGGAACCTGCTTCCAGGACAGATCCATAAGGCACATGAGTGTTTTTAATCAGGTTTATCCAAAAAAGACTGGGCTTTTCTATACCTTTTACTTTTACAGTCCACTCCGTGCTGCAATAGATCCACTGACTCCTCTGTTTCAGAACTTGATGACTCCTGAACAACTATGTGCAAGTAACAGTATAGGGTTAATTAGGAAAAGAATTCCGTTTTTTTTCCTAAAGGAGCTGGCTCAAGTGTGGTGAACACTGAAGAGCAAAGGTTAGCTGTAGTAGCTGCTTCCATATTTAAGTGACTATACTCTTCTCTTGTTATTCACATTATTGCATGGGAATGGCCTGTTCTGAATTTTGCTTGTAGTTCTCTCCTGAATTTTGTTTGCCCATGCTACGAGAAGGCCAAAATCTTCTGTATGAGGGATGAATTGATAGGATTTTTTTTTAAATGCCTGTCTTAAGTATATTTTGAGGATGGCTGCGCATCTTCTTTCTGGGAATGTGATATTTCTTTGTTTGTCTTTTTGTTTATTTCCCACAGCAGGTCAGATGCGCAAGATAAACAATACATTCCAAGGCCACTGCTTTCCTTAGCAGTAAGGAAAGTGTATTGAAGTAGATACATGTTAGGATGTGGAAAACAGGCATTCTCTATAACCCTTACCTTGTAAAAGAGGCCAGCTGCAGAGATTTGTAAACTTGTATGCCATCTTAAAGGAGAGGCTTTTTCAGTGATGTGTTTGATAACTATGGAGCAAGTAAGTTTTCCTTATAATTTAGAAATTTTGTCATTCTCTCTAGGCCAGAAAGTCTGACTCGACTTACTGGCTGGATTTTTTTTTCCTTATGAAAGCCTGAATCAACTAAAGCCTCCCCCCACCCCCCTCCAACTTCCTAATTCAGTCTTTTTAAAAAAATATTCCAGAATCTGTCATGGTACCTGCAGTGTGATGGAAGTGTCCATAGCCGGTTTCTCATTATTATATGGTAACAGTTGCTGATTCAAACTGGAAAGTACTAACATCCATAATAGCTGCTTTCACCTTGCACTTTCAATCTTTCCCCGGGAAGGATTGGCATTCCACTGGTAATGCAATACATAAATTGACAATTTTCAAATATTTCTGGTTCCTACTGCCTCATAGATCTTGAGAGTCTTTGGATTTCTGCATTAATCTGCTCAGTTTTTTTTCTAATGCTGTCTTATCTCTTGTTCCTCCCTCAGCTGTTTTATTTCCTGAAGCCTCACATTTTATGCTCCTAATTTGTATAAAATCTCTTTCGTGCTTTGTGAAAGGGTCTACTCTTGTTCTGCAGTTTCTCCCTAAGAATAAATTGTAATTTCTGTAAACAATTGCCACAGTTTAATGTACAGGTATGCTGGGTGGTAGCTGCCAACCTGACCTGTGAATCTAAATAATTTTTCAACAGAGTAGTTTGTGCTTTACTATTATTGAACTATTTCAGGAGATGAGATTATTACTTCAAACAAGTATTGTCATGTGACTTATTAATGTCAAAAAGTCAAAATTAAATTACTTCTCATACTATTTATAAGTATTTTAATACAAGCATTGGGAATTCTTATATTTTACAACACTGTAACTTTCCATACAACACGGATTTAATCTACTTTGCTTAAAATCCAGTTATTTTGCAAAAACTTGGGAAATTGCTGTTCCTTTTCTGTTAATGCTGTGCTTTGTATTTCATGCCTGGCAATTACGAATGTATTATTCATTTCTTTATTCTTAAGGTATTTGTTACATCCTTAGCAGTTGTCTCCTAACATGTTCCCATTTAACACCAGGGTATTTGGATGACCTGAGGATTATCAAAATGTGATTTTGAACACTAAGCACAATAAATCTCTGCCAATATTGGATCACTGATCCGTAGTTCCTTTGATGTTTTTCATGCATATGCCACTGGACTGATAATTCTGTATGTTCAGTGTTGTGCTTTTCTGTTGAACTGTAGCACCTTTTCTGCTTAGTTTCTCACCTGAATTTTTCTATTTGCTAATAATCTGTGGTTTTCTTTGTTACTTCTGTATTACTCTTCAGTATTACTTCTGTATTATTCTTCAGCTTTCCCTTCAGCTATGGGCTCAAGCTTTTCTGAGATACTATTTTTCTTGATGAGAGCTAATGTCTAAATTGAATAAGCCATTGTAGAACAGGTTCTAGTCCACTGCAGGAAATGTTCTGAGATAGTTAAAATCTTTCTTTTGAGTGCAGGTATCTCTCTTATATGGTGGTTAGAGCTGCCTACAAGTAGAATCTTTTAGCTACAAATCACCTTAGTGCTACCTATTTACAGTGACAAGATAGAGGTTAGACCTTTAAAATTCTATCGTTTTTTCAAACACTGTTTTAACTTGCCCTGAAAAGTCTGTGTTCTGAGAGTTAAATTCATTTAACTGATATTCTAGCACTTCAGTTTAACTGCTTACTGTTTTAGTTGTTTCAATTCTTCTGTGTATAGCAGAATACATTGTTTCTTTCAGAAACTTTTTCTAAAGCTTCTTATCAGTAGAACATAATTGACTTTTGAGTAGACCCTTCTCAAACATATACCTTGTACATATTTTCCTATTCTTCTTTGTTTCCAATTCTGACTGAATATTATAGTTTTCTTGACCAAATCTTTGCTTTGGTTTAAGACAGTTTAAAGGGGAACACTCTTAAATAGAGTTCTTTTTTTACCACTGATCCCTTTCTGCCAATAAGGAGAAACAAAATATGAGTAGAAATAAGTGACAAAAATAACAGTTTACTAACAACTTCAAAAGGAAAAATAACAGTAAATAACCACTAGATAGAAAATTCCTATATCTTATCAACTCCCCCAGAACAAAGAGAGACCCAAAGTGTCTGAAATACCCTTTCCAAGATGGCCAAGGCTGACTGCTGTAGGGGAAGAAAGGAAAATGGCATCAGACCCTACCCCCGAGCTGGTGCCTTTGAAGGCAATTGTGCGGTCTGGGAGAAAAAGAGGAGGGATGGCAGCAAACCCTGGGGAAGGCAGGAGCTTTCAGAGTGGTTCTAGCGGCAGATGAGAAGTGCTGGTGCGTGTGGGGTCAGCACTGCTGCCTGCCAGACTCTGTTGATGTTGGTGCTGATGTCTTCAAACAGTGGGTGTGTTGTGGGGGCAACACTTGTCTGTCAGTGCTGACACGAGGTGACCGGGTCCCAGCAACCGATCAGCAACACCTTTGCGAAGTTCGCTCCAAAACACTATTTGACTCTGAAATGCAGTTTTTCCAAGTGGCTACTATTGCAAGCCCAGGAAAAAAACACAAAAAAGCCCACCCAAAGTAAGCCCTCCAAAGCAGAGCCTCCACTTTCAGCAAGTCCTACCAGCAGAGTTTGTTCCTCACTTCCCAGCTCCAACTTAAAAAGGGGCTGTGGCAATGCCCCCTCTGCCTTGTGGTTCCAGTTCTGGATGTGTTGGATCTTAAAAGAGGCCATAACAAGTTTTGGGCATGGATAGTAACATTTTGGGTTACCCATGATAGTCTTCCTCTGGTCTCTACCAAGCTTTCTAAGGATGTAAGCTTTGGTGATCCAATTCTGTATGATCCTGTCTTGAGTTTTGTTCTGGCTTTGTTCTGTTCTGAGTGTTTGAGTTTCTTATACCAGGCTGTGCTTGAATTGGAGATCCCAGAAACTTAAGGTTCAAGTAGTCTCAGTAGCCTTGAGCATCTTTTAATGATTCCAAAACCCATGCTTTTCAAGTTACTTCACTACACTGTTGTGAAAAGTGTTTCAGTCCATTGAGGAGTGCTGTATTTTTCTATAGCACCATTTGTGTAGTCTGTATTGTTTCTCTTCCTTTTTTCAAGTTTTTAAACTAACTTGGTGCCCCTAGCCCAACTTTCCTTTAGGTACCTTCACTTGCATTCCTTTAAAAGAAGCATTGGTTTCTGAGACTAAGTGCTAACTGTGCTATAGAGATTTTCGAAGTACTAGGGTTTCAAAGTATCAGCGGCTTTTATCAGCTTACTTTTATCAGCTGCTATGTGCAGTTTGTCACTTTCGTGCATCTATTCCAAAAAGTACTGTCCTTTTTGTGTCCCTTGCATGAAAACTTATTTCCATGTGGTCAAGAGGAGCTTTTTTCACAGCAGAAAGGTAAGGGAACCTAGCATAAATGTAAGAGAAGTACTTTTTTTAATTTTTCTTCCTTTTTTTTTTTTTCCCAGTAAGCAAGAAGAAAATGTGATGCACAGCTTCATAATGATATACTTGAGTGTGACTATTTGATATTAATGTGTGTAACTTCATATTTGATTAGTGGAATGCACACACTTTATTCCCACAGCATGTCAAGGAATGCACATTCCTCTACATTGATGACCTCTTCTTTTACTTAGTATCACTTCAGTTTTTCCCCACATTTTCAGTAACTGTGTTGCTCTTTCTGCAAATTATTGATAGCTTTATTAAATTGTAGCAGGCCTGGAAAGCATCTCAGCAAGAGTTTAGTTTTTAAAAAAATGTATCTGCACAGTAATGTGTTACAATGTAAGTTGGAAAAAAATAATCTGTTAATTATTTGCTCAATTTTATCACTTTCTCTGTAGTGGTTCATATTGAAACAAAGGTCCTAAAAAAGTTTAAATTTATGGTATGAATGTTATTTCTTTTAACAGCAGCTTAAGACTGAGGGAGCATTTTTGCTTCCTCTTTTCCAGTGTCGTCGTTGCCTCTGGTTTTGTTTTTTAGAGTTGGGGGTGGATAGGCCTTTCATTTTCTTCTTGAAGCCAACTTTATTTACAAGGCAAATAAGCAATATATTGCTTCTTTGTGAATAATTTTATTCTGCTTTCATGCAGTTGCTTAGATTTTCATGTACTGATGAGCCCATGATGGTTGTGAGAAACAGGAGGGTGGAACTGATTTTCTCTTTCATCACCCTTTTTTCTTTTTTCTTTCCAATTCTGTGTTCTGGTGTATGGAGCATGCAGATTGAGTTGAGCTGGAAGGTTTGCTTTAGTGCTGTTTGGAGCTGCTGTTACCCAGGAAGGCAGACTGGCAGGGAGGCTCATGAGCAGAGGGCAGATAGCTGCCTCCATGGCTTGCAGAATTCGAGGCTCTGAACTTGGGCACAGGATTATTAGACAGGCTGTATTTATGAGCAGGCAGCCTACTGATGTGTGACACTTCAGTTGCACTCTTCTGCATAGAAAGATTCTTGTCTTAGCAAACCCAACATTATTCTTACAACTTCTATTGCTCTCCCTGCTCTTCTAAATAGTTGATTAATTATTTTGAAAAGCAGAAGAACTAGGCTATTTTTCATTACTCTGCAAACACTGATCTAGCAAATCTCATTTAGAAAGTTACCTTTGTGCCTACAATTGCTAGAAACTTACTCTGAAAAAAAAAGTTTAAAGGCACATTTTAAACTCCCTTTTTCTATATTCTCAGTATTTAACAAGGACATAAATTCATGCTCTGCCTCTATAAACAATCTCATCATGTGGCAAATGCTTTGTACCACTGTACTGTATTTAAATGTTCTGGAGGATTTAATGTATCAATGAAACAGTAGAATTTTCAAAGTTTTATACTTCTTCTTTTATATTAGATTTCAGAGTAAACAAAGTTTGACACAGAGTTTGTTTTAGTCTGTGTAAAAAAAGCCTAATATAATTTAAAATGTGTTAGGTACTTGAAGCTGCAGTAAACCTCACAGGTAAACAGATTGATAATAAGAGATGACAAAGAGGTCTTGGGTTATTAATTGAAAAGAGAATTAGCAATGAACAAGTTTTAAGAAGTGACCCACAATACAATGTAGCATATTTTAAATAATCCTAAAAGGAAATAAAAATTAGCTGTGCAAAGTAATTATGTGAAGAATTGACAATATTCTTGTTATTTGAACCCTTGGTAGAAAATCTACTGTATCACAGCTTTGAGAGGCTGAACCTGTGGGCGGTTCCTCTTTTCACTTAATATCAGTGAACAAGCGTTAAAGAACTTGTAATTGGTTGGATTTGGTATGACTAGCTAACAAACTGTTTGCTAGTGCGATGACCTGAAATAGGAAGGATAACAATCCTCTCCTGTAATGTGAAGTATTATGTGAAAGAAATCAGCAATATCAGTGTATAACTCAGAAAAACTTTATCTTCTTATTATTCATTAAATTAAACAGAAGATACTGACTTAAAAGTTAAGGCAGTTGGAGGTTTCAGAGTAGAATTGAAAATATAGTTTTGCTTACATTTGTGGTTTTCCCAACACCAACAGACAGGATTTAGGCAGAAAACTTCCACTAGCACATGTAAATACTTGATTTTCAGGACATGGGTGCTTTCTTTTGTTTGGAGAGATAGAAGGGTTCTTTTGAGTTTGCATATTACCTACTAATAGAAAAGTAGGCGTAATACATAAGTGTGTGTCAGCATGAAAGTTAATTTTGAAGGAGGTCCATCATAGTTTCTTGTCACATTTTTTATAGGTGTAACCATTTTCTTCCTTACATACACTCCCACATAGTTGTCCATCCTAGCAAAATACAAACCTATTTTAAGCATTAGTCTTGAAATTTTGTTTGAAATACACAATGAGCATTAAAGTTTTATTTCCTGAATTCTTGAGTACTGATAAATCTCTTTCTTCTCTCTTAATTTTTTCCTCTTACAGTTTGTGAAGTGCTACCATATGGGAGTACAGTTCTTTTCATAAAAAAAAATAAAAATTACACAGAACAGGACTTATTACACTTGTGAAATTTGTTTTGGCTGAGTAAAGGGAAACCTTTTTTTGGCCTTGAGGAATTTATACAAACCACTTAGAAGCCAATCCTATATCCTTTGAAGATTTGATGGTGAAATACAATGATTGGAGAGAGCCTTTTAAAGCAGATGTGGAAATTAGTTCCCTGTAATTTGAAAATGCATTCTGAGTCTTTCGGAGCTGTGTGTTAAGTACTCTGTTTAATTCAGAAGAAAAGAAATAGAAAGAGAGAGAAAAAAAAAAAAAAAGCAGAAAAAATGCAGAGAAAAGAGAAAACAATAGGAAGAAAAGAGAAGAATATAGACAAGATGAAAAAGAGATAAAATGCAAGAGAAAAAGAAATAAAATGGAGAAAAAAGAGGAAAAAGAAAACAGAAAAAGAGCAGAAGAAGATTAAAAAAGGGAAAGGAAAAAAAAAGAAAATCCTTTCATGTGTCAAAGCAGGGAGAATTGTCTTTGTCGCCATGTACACTATTGTGTTGCTTTGTGAGGTTTAATTTGGTTGTACTTTCTGACACTTCTCAAATTCCATGGATGTGATAATCCCAGTAGGATAAGAATATAAGTCTTGTGGCATAGTCTTTTTCTAAGTATTTCATTCTAAAGCAAGTTTGGTGTCATCAGACAGACCAACAGATGTCTGTAGATTTAAGGGCAAGATTATGGGGGTTGTTAAGGAAGGATGAAGTGGAAGTTTTAACACTGACCATATGTGCTTTTTAATTGACTTGTGGATTTTAGGATACCATTATATTCATGTTGCTTGTATTTAAGGAATATTGTGATAGAAATGGTAATTCTTGATTGTATTTTAGAAACAGCTCCATAATGTATCATTCTTCTGAAACAAATCTAGGTTCAAGTTTTATGAGCGTTGGGGATTTGCTACATCAGAATGGAAAATATTTTATTCATGCGTTGTTTTTTGGACAATCATATTCTGGGCTATATTACAATGGCACGATAAATTGCTGAATACACTGTCTACTGAATATGACCTCACCATGAAAAATTTGATGCATTAGAGTAGGAAAGGTTGGAATATATCAACCTTAGCTGACAAGGGACTTTGAATTTTGACCTAACACAGATGACCTTTGTGTGCAATAAAAGTGAGTTTAATCTCCAGGTCAAGGTTGAGGTGAATGGTAGGGCAGTGTGGATTGGTTTGTACTGGCTATGTCTGGATCACACCTAGCAAGCAAAGAAATCCAAGGTCTTTGCACTTTAGAGTAACCAAACGCTTATTTACCTAAACTTTACTCATATCTGTTATACCGCCTTTAAAAACTTGTGATGCTGTAGACAGCTAACTCGTCAACAGCTGTGGGCTATTTCATTTGAGGCTCAGTGTTTCAGAATAAGAGGCGTGAGGTATGTATATTCTGTTCCTATAGATCGCTGAATAGGTAAATAAAATTTCTCCTCTAGCGCGTAGAAGAAAGATTGTTCACGATATTGCCTTGCTATGAAAAGGGTGAAATCTAGAAGCTTTGTTTCTTTGACAGCTAGCCTGTCTTTTGAACATTGGAAGTTTATTCCTAAGTGTCTTATGCTTTTAAGAAGAATGTAATTAAGAGAGTTCTGATACGTTTCACTAGGCAAATACAAAGAAAACAGGTCCTTTTGAGCACTCCATTGCTGTAAAAGGTATTTGATCAAAAAAGCTAAGTTACAAAATGGTTTGAGGGTTGTCTAGGTTACATAATAAAGACATATAGATGAATTTAAATAAAATATTGTCACATTTATAGTACTCACAAACAAAATCCATCTTCTTAACTGGTTTGTGTTTAAGAGTGCTATTTCACTGATGTACCAAAGGCTGAATACTTTACACATGGAAGAGTGGTAGCAGTTGTGCTGTTGGAAGGAGAGTTCTCTTTAAATCAGCCAGGGGGGGAAAAAAAAAGTTTGAGACTAATGGAAAGAACCTCTACTCCTTTAATAGAGCCTGCAAAATATATTCTCCAGGACTGATCAGCTCTGAAGGCTCTAGAGGTTTGATGATTGGAATGGCAGGAAATCACGCTTTCAGGACATAACGAATTGACTAGGCCATCCATCATTTGTTAGCATGCGCTGAAACACTGGGTTTGTGTGCAGAGGTCTGTGATTTAGTAAATACTTGGGAGATGAATAGAGCTTACACACAAGGGAAGATATTGCTGTCCTTCAGCAGCCTTAGACACAGATCCCTGCTGAGAAGGCCGTCTGACAGCAGCTCATCAGTAACTGGCCTGTCACAGTCAGTGATGCCCACCAGCCATCCCCAGTATATTAAATGCATTTTTAATATCTGCTTCAGTAGATTTAATGAAGAAAATTTAGTTTCCATACTCTGATCACTGCTTTCTCAAGTGTTATAAAGCATTGAGTGAAGTGCTTCCAAGAAAGGAACTGTGCTGATAACAAGAGGAGTTCACTGAAAATCAGAATGAAACAGGGGTGTTATTTTTCCAAATAGTTTCCATAAAGCAAAACAAAAATGTCTGGAAAAAGCAGTGGTGATCTTAGAAACAATTGACCCTCCTGCAGAGGGACCTTATGCAGCAAGCTGTACAGCAGCAGAGATGCAGGGCTGGGAAAGGTGTTTGCACAGTGGTTCTGTTTAGTGTGGCAGAGCTTGCCAAAAGGCAAAATTGCATTTCTTATGCTCTCATGTGTCAGTACCAGAATCAGATAATAATTCTGTCTGGCTTTTAGGGTCCAGAGAGGTGGCTGTGAATGGAAGGAGTGGAACAGATCAAATTTTTAATTGCTAGCATAGATTTTGTTTTTGCTTTGGCATTTTTCAAGTGATGCTTTTGGTGAAAATAATTGTAACATTATATGGTACTATATAAACTGATACAAGAAACAAATAATAAGACACAATGGAAAATAAAATTGCTGTTTTTATAACTTGGCAGACTTATTGAGAGTTACTCAATATTAAATCTCTGTATGTAAGGACTGTACAGAATTATTTTTTTAATTAATGGCAAATGTTATGATCTTTTGTTGTCCATACATAAACTTCATAGTTATTTTATTTTCCTTCCAACTTTCAGGGAAAAACTTGTGTTTACATTAAAGCAAATAAGTTGATTTTCATATTCTAATGAAATTCACTGCTTTTGATATTTACTTCAGGACAGCAAGACACACAACTTGATTTTGTTGCATACATTTATTTGAAACATTGACTTCTTGAGCCTTTTCTCTCTCAGGAATCCATTCTGTATTCACAGAAGAGAAAGCAAGTCCTGAATGAGACCTATAAATTTGGTTCTTGTATGTGTCAAAACAGTAATGTATAAAATGCATATTATTATAAAAATTTAAGAAGGGTCCTAAATGCTTAGATTTTTATAACGCACAACATATTAAATAATACATTTTCTTGTTAGCATCTGTTTGCTGTCATTGTTGGCAGGACCTATGATTTATTACTTAAATTAATGACTACAACCATTTTGGTGCTGATATATGCCCCTTATGGCTTATAGCATCTCTTTAAAAAACAGCATATATGCTTCTATAAGAGTAATTTTTTAATTGTTTATTTTTTAAGTTCCTGGTGAAAGTATTATAATTATGTTTATTTGCAATGTGAAAGTTTCAGAAGCTTGAGTTACACTCTAAACTGAGTGAAATAATGCTAAGGATTAATTTCTGTAAGAAAATGCAACACAAGAACTGATCCTAATAAAATTGTATTCTAAGACAAGCCTGATTGAGTACTGTTACCAAGAAAAACAATAGAAGAATTGAAAGAAGAATGGAAAGATAATGCTCTGTGTTCTGATCAGGTGATGGTTAAAAGCCTTGTTCATGTATTTGTTTAACTAATTGGTACCATACAAGTAGATTTCAATCTCCCTTAGGTATGCTCTGTCGTTAGTTTTCAGCTTGGATCTCATGAAGTCCTTGTTGTTCATGGACTTCAAATTAGGAATTCAAAGTAAATGAACTTCTTGTCAAAAGTCTTAAATTTGCCAAACAGGAAGTGTTTGCCTGTTGTGGGAAAAAACATTACAGTTTGTGAACAACTTAGGAAAAAAACTTCTGTTTGTAAGCAACTGAAGCATTTTTACATATCTTATGTTTTATTTTGGTGCAACCTTTTTTAAAAATTCTTCTGTCCATAACATTTTGAGAAATGATTTGATATGAGAGGGAGATACTGTCCCTTCCACTGCATGCACCAGGATATCCAGTAGCCTGATTGATAGTGACAGTCTCATTTCTTTGTACCAGAGAGTTGTTGAACTTCACTATCTTGCTTTATCCTTTCCATCTGAATAGAATGTTAAGTGTTGCAGTCTATCCAAAAGTGGAAAAAGGCTTCAGATCAGGATGAAGTGCTGAAGAGGAATTTATTGTTTGGGTGATTGTCCTCTATTTGCATATCTGTATTTAGGCCTTCAAAGTCTTGGAAGCATTTGATGGCCTGGTTTCTCATATACCTCCAAAATCTTCAACACCGAACAAAAATGTCCTAAGACATCATAAGATATTTTCTTTCACAGAAAGCAAAATGTTATCAAATATTCCTTTGAACAAGACCCATGTGATAGCAAAGGAATTGTCTTATGCAATGCAGCATGTCTGAAACCAGGCAACATAGAAACTGTGACCAGGATGGAGGTAATACTCCTGTGACTGGATTACTATAAAGGGTCCTTTGGAGTTCCCTATTGTTAATTGAAGACACAGACAACAATAAAGACATCATGTATCTCTGTTTCTATTTGTGGTTGGCTGGGAGATGGCAGAACTTCTTATCAGTCCTCCGTTGATACTGGTAACATCCAGTCTTTTATTGCATCTCTTCTGTGGAATACAGATGCTCATTTGCACACTATAACTTGTGGAGAGTACAGTAACTAATAGGCAGAGTGCGTGTATGTTCCTATATATCAAATGGCTATTGAACGTTAGCCATTTCTGGCATTAATATAAAATGCATGTTGTAAATGTAGCTCTTCTTCAGCTTTCAACACAGCTGAGCAGTATGTCCTCCTAAACAAGTGCATTTTCTTGGGGTACACAAAATACTAAAAGAGAAAAAAAGACTTGAAAGCTAGATCTCTGGTTCATACAGAGCTTAAAAAGGAGGATCTGTTTTGACCAGTTGGCAGGGACTCCCAATAAGCCAAGCAAGTTCCAGTCCATATGGAGTTCAGTGACCTAACTGAAATGAGTGATCTAACACAGGAATATGCTTTCCTTTATCCTTTTATTAGGAACAGGAGACTATAATTGTTGACCAAAAAGAGTAAGTTGGGCTACATTTTTATCTCATTTATATTGTGTTCCTTTGGCATCAGTGGTCTGAGAAAGAAAGGAAAATGGTCCTTTATGGAATAAATGCATAGTTTCAGTCTAAATATTTTTCTAGCCATATCTGTCTGCTTGATATGTCATCTAAGTGCTGAACATTTTTTTCCAAACAAATTCCATTGGTTGCCCAACAACTATTATTCACAAGCTTCCTGCTTACTCTTTTTGTTTTAATTTACTATTTAGACACAGACCTCGACAGTGACAGACGATCATTCTTACACATTGTTATTTTTTGTGGTTTCAAGGTTTCTGGATAGACAATTTTGTCCATTTATCTGCAATAGATGCCAGTCATTCTAACATTTTAAATCACAGTAATTTAAAGATAATATTCAAATGTTTCAGCTACTGTGTAAAAATGAATATATTTTTATGTAGACAGATTTAGGGAGGTCAGCATGTATCACATATTACTTGTTTGTGTTAGTTTATTTTGTAATTCTTAGCTGTTTAATTTCTTTTTCAAGGATATCTCTCAGTGGAACTTTGCATTAGTGGATCATGATGTTTACTGAAATAACCAGTTGAAATTATTAAAATATGCAGTGGAAAGCAGCATGCTTATTTTAATGTGCTTCTGAATATTAAATGCAAGCAAAATGTTATATAGACATGAAGCTAATTGTTATAGTATATGAAGCAAAAGCTGTGTAAACCCTAACCTCGTAATTTTGCAAGTTCTACTTTATCATGTAGCTGTAAAAGGCAATCAAAATAAATCACAGAAGATGAAGAAATATCTTCTAGGGCTTTCTGTATGCTTTCAGAAGTGGCGCTTGATCCATGAAATTTTAGTAAGCATATTAAATAATACAATATGATGTGCAACGTGTCAGGTCTGATAAATTATTTTGTATAGGACATTTATACAACATATGGTGAGCTGCTATGTGAACAGCTTAATGACTAAATTATGTTAATCTTTCTTGCCATATTTACTTTTCATTTAAGAAAAAGCATTTTCAGATTTTTATTTTACTTTTTTGATCATGTGTAGCTATAAGAAAGGTGTAGGTCATCTCTGAGAAGCCGTGACAGTGATCCAAGGTTCCTCAGCTGTGCAGTGTACATAACACAGATGTTGGGAGAGTCATCTGTCAGCTATGCCTCTCCTATGGAGTTAAAGTTCTAGGGGGAAAAGAATTCGACACAGTGCTGTCACTGTTACATTTTCACAATAGAAGAGCATGCAAATAGTCAACCTCCTGCTTAGCAGTAGTGCCCTGTCTAATGTCTGTGCTGGTTAGAATAAAAAAATAGTGGGTGCATCTAGGGCTCATAGATCTGACAAAGGTCATGCTATGCTGGGCATTTGAATTGGAAATTGTCTGGACTTAGATTTTATAAAGCTCCCACTGTTGTCGGGGAAAATTTCAGCAGGGTTTTGTCCCTAGAGAGGCCTCTTAGGCCCTTTTCTGTCCTATGAATGAATTTAGATGTGAGGGTTTCTCTTGCCTTAAAACTGTTAAGTTCATTTTGCATACATCCCTAGAGAGAAAAACTGGCAGATGCTTTTGTCTTGGAAGTGTTTAAAAGAAAACTGCAGAACAGGAACAAGGGAGAGAAGGGGCCCTGCGTGGAGTCCCAGAACATTTTGGAAATGGCCAATATGCAGTTTTCATCAGTACTAAGGCGGGGCGCAATATGGTGCCTGTAGCTCACTAGGGAATATGAATGTTGATTAAGCATACTCCCAGGCTTTGAAATCCTGAAAGCAGTGTCAGAATAATGGATGTTGAGCAAATGTCAAGCATTTGTTAATTTCTCTGTTATTTGGAGTTTATCTACCATGATCAATCAAATAAACTAGTGCTTCTCTGTTGTGGCATGTGTCATTGATATGGTGATTAGGAGGATAGAGAGGCCTTCTGCCTTTTTTTTTTTTTTTTTTTTTTTTAAATCCAGGTAACAGATTACATATGAACAGCCATAACTTTAGGTTAAATATTTCTTTGCAGTTGGTTTAGTGGAAAGAGGTGCATTAACAAAATACTTTGGGGGTACAGAGAGACAAAAGTATTTACATATCTGCTGTGATAAAAAATGCATTCATGCCATGTTTTCCCCTCTTGGCCTTAAAATTTTACTGTCATGAGGAAGGAGAAATTACTTCTAAATAAAAGTTGATAGAGGGATCTTTTACTTATTGTTAGAAAGGTAAGTTTGAAAACAAAGGATATCCACCCCAAAGTACTAATTTATAGCTTAGCTTCCTTCTTCACTCTAAATCTTTTGGTTTCTAAAAACTAGAAACTTGATCTCAACATCCTCTTATTGGTACCCTTTAGTTAAAAGTAGAGATCTCTTTTATAAGAATATACGCTCTTATAAGATATGACATGTATAACGTGTATATGTAAGTTGTTAGTTACTCGCTAATGTGCAGACATGTAAACATTCCAGTTGAGAATATTTCATTCTCTCAATTTTCACTATTTTCTGAAGTTCTAATTCTGTTACTTTGCCACTCTTAGAAATTTGGTAACGTATGAAGACCTGATATTTAAATGTGAAGAACAAATGAAGATTAATCCGAAAGAGAAGACGGCTCTATGGCCTTTGCTGCTTTATTGTAGTGTATTAAAACTCAGAATATGAGAAGATAGGGCTGCGTATTTTGTGTGAGGCATTTTTGAAAGCTGCCTGAAGGATTTTATCAGGAAATTTTCAGCGACTTCCAGTGAATCAAGTTTATTTAACACTCTTCTCATTGATTTTTTTTTTTTTTTTTTTTTTTACTTTTGTTCTTATGGACTTAATATAAAGATGATAATTTGTGATTTTATTATGTTTTTTAAAAGTCACAAACATTTAAGAAGTACCAGTGAGTCATGCCATACTACTTGATGCATGCTGAGATCAGCTTATTTTAACAGAGAACTAATGCTGGTTCTTCCTTGGCTTCCACATTTATTTATCAAAACCTCTAGGCTCATTCTAACAAAACTGGTGAAATTTTGGTGCTTAGTGAAGGTGATACTGTGTAGTCAGTCTTATTGACTGTTCATATCATAAATGATTCTGTTCCATTAGTGTTCATTAGATTCTGTTCCATGAAGTAAGAGTTTTGGAAAGACAGCCTTCCCTGCAGTGGCACTGTGGGAAACAAAGCTTACAGTCACTGTATGTATTTTCAGGGCAGTATAAGGAACACCAGAAAAATCTACCAGAGAGGGGAGTGAGGGAAAGGAAAAGCCTGTTGATAGGAGTGGGAAGGGTTAGAGAAGTTTTAGGATACACTAATGTAATGTTGTGATCAGCTCTTGTGATGTTCCCTTCATATTGCCTGCCAGTTTTAGATAGAAAGCTTTTTTTAAAAGGGTGCTGGAAGAACACTAGTAAAAAGAAATAGCTGGCTTTCCTTCTTGTGCATTTCTGCAGTCTTTTAAAGGGGAAGTAAGTAGTGGCATTAAATGACTTTATTCCCTCTATGACATAAGCTATATCCCTGGGGTTGAAAGTAGGCTTTGTAAATATCTGCATGCATGGTACAACAACTTAGATATACAAGGCAAATGCTGCACTGTTGGGTAGGTAGACAAGAATTATTAGCCTTTTTTTTTCCTTTTGTTTTGGTCAATAATTACAAATAGCTTAACATTTTTAATTTTTTTGAATTATATGCATTGTTTAGGGCTCCAAAATCACAAGGGAGCTACCTATAAATGGATTAATCTCTTGCCTTGAATCTGCATCAAACCAAAATGGGAGTTTGCTAAAAACTATCATTTCTATATCATCCATGTTTAATTCTTGAAATTTATCCTGAATGTGTTTTTCAGAATATATCCTGGATGGGGACAGTCAATAAGATCCTGACTTCTTTAAGGAATTAACAGTTTTGATTTGGTAACTGGACACTTTTTTGACTTAAGTTGTTCACTTTTTACCCTGGAGGAACCTATGCAACAGTGTGTGTGCTTGACATGTGATGCATGCAAATGCTAAATACAGTAGCAGCATGAGGCAAGTGTCATTAACAGTAATTTATGTAATGAAAGCCACCTGGCTGTCTTTGTAATTAATTGCTTGTAAATAATAAATTTTAAATGTAGTTTATAGTTTTCTAAATTTGATTATATATTTTTAGGAGCAAATTGTTTAAGGGTGTTTAGGGATTTATTTAGTTCAACACAGATATGCTTTTTACATGCAAGTTAATTTTTTAATATAACATGAACAATCTAATGAGCTCTGAATTGCCATTCATTCTTAAAAATAATTTTCTAAACTAAAAAACACCTAATTTGTACAGGACAATGTAGTTTGTTGAAAAAAAAAGCTATAAAGTAGAATTATTTTCCCCTTTGTCCACAGTAAGTAAATTTGAGATTGAAGCCTGAAAAACTTCCCTTAACTTCTCCTGATTTATTTCTTTTCCTGGGCATAAGAGGAAGTAGTATGATAGACTAATCCAAACAATATGAGGGGATGAACATGAAATAAATATTTAAAATATTGCTTTTCAGTAATACCCTGCTGAGTATATTTTCAATGTGTGGACCTTGGCCCTATCTGTAGGGCAGATGTGAAAGGAGAAGGATAAACCCCTGCTTTAAATTGTATCTTCCTTGGCATAACTGCATGTTGAGGTCCATTGCTGTTGCACCCTAGGAACATCCTTCTTCACACAACCAACATCAGATAAGGAACACTTTAGTGTATTTTTGCCTAATGGTTCAACATTTAGATTGTGCTACTAAGATAAAGATGTCAAATTTGCAAACATGTTTGTGGTACAGTCTTAACTGAAGTAAATTGAAATAAAGTGTGGATAACTGTACAGTTGAATGCAAATGAGGAGTTCATTTTGCCTTTTTCCTTCATCTCTGGTATGCTGCTTGGAACGTTCACTGATTCTTTCCTGGATATTAGGAAAATTTTCTTCTTGCTAAGTAACTCGGAGTCGTTGAAATCAAGGACATAAAAAATCATCTACTTTTGCTAGTCTCAAGCATTGTGGTTTTTTATTTGATTTTCTCAAAAAATTTAATGGTAGAGTTAAAAGCAGAATTCTTGAGAATACCAGGAAATGGAGATGGGGTGGACTATACTGAGATTATCAAGGTGTATGTGGCGACAAACCCTCTTTGACTCCTATCAGATTCTTTTGTCAGTGGATTCTTTGACTAGATACTTGAAGGGGACCAGACAAATTCTGCTGTCTGTAATGTGAGGACATTCAATAGTCATTGAAGCCTGATGTCAGAATATTTGGGAGTTTTAATTTCATGTTTTAGCACTGACGATGTATTACTTAAGCCCTTATTGTGAATATATATTGTCATGTATTACATCTGATAATATTTTCCAGTTTGAAAACTCAACCTTAAAAAACAGTTTTATATTTTAATGGAAGAGACTTGAAACGTAAGTGAAATAATATTTACTTATAGATGTCTCTGGGTGGGTTTGGCATTGGAATAGGTTCCAAACATTCATGCAGCAAGCATTGTTTAATTCCAGAAAAAAATTATATCATAACAATGTCTTAGGCAAATTGCTGTCTATTTTTACTAATTGCTTTCTAAGATTATAAGACTGAAAAAGTAGTTCTTTTTGGTTTGGGCCTGCTATTCTTCTATTGCTGCTATTGCTGTGACTTTTAACATGTTATGTATTTATCCACTGTTAAAGTATGATGCTAATCTTCTTATCATAGCCATATATGTGTGAATGGAAAACCTGCATTTTTGTTCTTCTCTTTTCAGGTTGGGAGATTATTCATAAATACTTTGTAATCATTTGAATATGGTGTATTTTTTGTTGCACTTATATTATTGCTGTTGGAAGTCAGGTTTTTGTGGTGTGGGTAAAAGAAGGTGTAATTTATCTCTGCAAAGAGCTAGCATTATATTGGTATCATTGGTTATTTGTACTTCTGCAAATTTCTTTTTCACATCTGATACAGATTGTTCATAGTCTGTGGTTGTTTTAAAATGTATTGCTTGTTACAAGAGACACCAAAAAATTAGGTGTCTACAGGAGGAATTGGTGCTCTGTTCTTAAAGGAACTTCTAAGTCTTCCTAAATGAAAAATCAAACAGTATCTAATACTGGCAATTTTCCTCTGTCTGCTGCTAGAACTTATTGGCCAACTAGGTCAGACATTATTAAAGTTCAAGTGGCCCGCTGGGAAAAGTAATGGCCTTACGCTACTATGAATTTTAAATGCTGCCATTTCTATGTATTGCACCATCATCTGTTCTCGCACATCGCTAAATTGTATAGAAGTTGTGGGACCAACCAGTGTCAAGGTCATGGAAGTGATGACTCTTCTCAAGTAGCCTTTGCTGAGCTTTGTCATACTGTTATACTCATAACCCTGGCTATAGGCAGCGAAGTTGTATGCACATGCCTGTATTTAACCTTTTTATTATCACTAAATAGTGCAAGCCTGCAATGCAGGATATCTTTCTCCTCAGAATCTTTACTTTGGGTTTTATTTTTGGTCCAGCCAAAGATATGGAATTGATTTTGAGGCAAAGGCAATTTTTAGGGATCTGTATTTAAGTCTTTTGAGTTGTGCTGTTGTGCAGGTTACTGAACTGGATGTCAGAGAAATTTTTAATTTATTAATGCTATTGTTCTTCAGATGAATTTCATCTTGATTTTGAATGTAATCCTACTGAGTCTGAAATGAGAGTATCATCACCTACTCCTTGTTATATATATTTATGTATATATAGATACACACACAGCATAACAATAGCAATATCCACTTTTTGAGAATTTTCATTCAGAAAAGTGACCACAATCATACTAAACTATAAGAAAGATTATAATGCAGGAGGCTACAATGAAGAAGGATTAAAGCTGTACCTATTCTAGAGGTCAATGTGCCTTCTTTGTTCTATGTTCTTCAGTGCTTGGATGCGTATACAGTTCCCAAGCTTTGGGTAGGCCTTAGGTATTCCTGAGCCTTCCTGGATTCTCTTGTGGAATCATTCAGACTGCTAAGAAGCCTTTTTGTTGTCTGGACAATCCTGACACATGGAAGAAATTCTGAGAATCCACTAGTGATCACCTCCTCTCAGGTAGGAAGTTGACCATCAGACTGGCATTGGACCAGTTACAGTAGTAGTTGTGGTGCTTGCTGTGCACATCCTGCAGTTCTGGGAAGCCACTTAGGCTGTATGCATAAAACAGTGCTGCTAGATCTATTTGAAATCCATTACTGACAGAATTTTTACAAATGAGAGTGGACTGGTTAGCATGTGATAAGCAGTATAAACATTGCTTCCTTTAGGAGTCCCTGTTCCAAATCATTTGCAGTACAGAAGACAAGAATTCGGCTGTTTGGATTTCTTTCATGTCTTTAATAATGTAACAGGAAAAATACATTTTAGACACATGCTCTGAAACTTCAGGCTAGATGGGAGGAGAATTCTTCTTTCACCACTAGTCTTTTAAATTTGTTGGATTTATATCTTTCTTTCCTCACTTAGATTTTTAAATCTGGCATGGCAGCACCATACAGGTCTAGCCTTATTACTTTTATTTTAATGCTGAATATTGTATTAGTAAAAGTGTTTTTAAACTTACTATACATGGAAAGGGGAAGTTTTTTTCCAGTTAAAAAAAGAGAGACTCTTGCTATCTACTTCAGAACACATCATGAAAGATATGAGTAGTGTGCATACTCACTAGAGACTGTGGAGGGAAAGAATTAATTTTCCCCCCTACCTGAATTCCTGCTATAGCTAAGTGGCAGTGTAGGTTCTTCAGAGAGGTTTGACACTGCAGCTTTGGGATTTCAAGTGACAGCTTCTGAATTTTGGAAACACAGCTCCTGCCCCTACACTCAGTTTTTTAACCAATATATTTATCATTTTAAGAAGGTGGAATATTCCATTTTGTGAAAAGGAAACAATGAAGCTGTTCTGTTTATATATAACATATTTGTCTTATGGACTTTGCTTTTCCCCTGCTTGTGTGAATACTTCTGGATTAAATACTGCAGTTCATATTTACTCTTGATTATTTTTTTTTTTTTTTTTTGCTTTTATTTTTACAAATTGCTCTACTCTTCCTTTATTCCATGGTAAAATAAGTTAAATGTAGAACTCATTTTTTATTCTTTTTACTTTAGGCAGAAAGTGTAGAGTTAAAAATGAGGGAGAGGAAACTCATTCTAAAACATGAAACAAATGGAAATTTGTTTTTCACCTACAACTCTGTTTTCACTAATCTCAGAAAATAAGGTAAAAAACCTGCAAGTTTTATCTTATCTGTAAAGAATGCATTATTTGCAAAGGCTGGTAATATATTTGCATAACATTTGTTGTGCTTGGATTCTCTCCTGGTGAGGCTGAAGCAAGTAAAAAATATTAAGCTGTACAGCACTTAAAATCTTGGTTGCATCTGCAATTCCGTTTTGTTGAGGTGATGATCTGGTACAATTAAATTGCTTTCATCATTACAAACTGCTTCTTAGCCAAAGTTTTGTATCTCTAGCTACAAAGCACCAAACTGCTTATATGAAGTAGTAACTTATCTGTTACTACTTTATATATGAATACTCCTTCCAAACCAGAACATTTCTGAAACACTCTCCAGGGATTATAGCATTCCTCATCTACCAAATTCTGAGATTCATTAGAATCAAATGGTCTAAATTTTATTTGTACATGGTAATTGTCCAAAGGGCATGCTCTATTCCCAGTGCCAAACTTGCCATTTTCTTTCTAGCTTGACTGAAATCTAAGTTCTTAGAGATAATTTCTCTTATCCCTTTTTCTGGACTGACTTGGACATCCCATTCTAAATGTTTGATTTGTGTATAAGGAGTAACTTTAATAACTGTAATAGTTGGGGTTTTTTTGTGGCAAGGAAATTTTTATACCTTTATATCACTTGGAACCTAGAAATTACACTTCATTTTACAAAAAAAAAAAGTCATTTTATCTTTAGAAAATGGGCATTTTTAGCCAACTTTAGATTTCACAGTTTTCTGCTCAAATCCACTTATGAATTGACAAGAGCACAAAATACATCAGGCAATTCAGATGGAAGTATGCCACTGACATCAACACAGAGTAACAAAAGGTAAATTGGTGTCACTGTGGATGCCAGTATACAAGAAAAAGAGGACATCTAAAGGGCGAGACTGGATGCTTTGAACAGAGCCGTGGGAGTTAGATTCATCACTATCTGGAATTGCAGAAGAAAATGTTTCCATGAAAGTTGTCACTACAGAACTTAAGAGAAAAGTTTGTTTATTTCTCTGGACAATATACTTAGTTACAAGAGGGGTAGCAAGTTAATTTATTAAATGTTTAAATGAGGTAGTACTCAGAAGTCTGACTTCTGGGTTTTTTGTTTGTTTGAGAAAATTAGCAATTATGTACCTTGGCTCTACAGTCGTTTCTCTACAAAAGTGTCTGCTTGTCACAAACATCTATATTCCTAGTCTTCAAGTAAGGCACGAGGCTTACTATATAGTTTTTTTCCATGAGAGGCAATAACACAGTACTCAAATGTTATTTGAATAAAAAACACTTTCAGTCTTATGTTTGTTTTCCTGGATAGCTCAGCGATAAATGCAATTGTCTGCTCATTTTTTGCTTTGAAATCTTGTACAGAAGTATCAGAGGATGGATGGAGCCTTGGGAATTTAGCTGTTCCTGTAGAACTAATGGTAACTTCTATGGTAGTATTCTTGCTGTCAGTATCAGCAGTTGTGATCATGATGTTTTGTTATTCAAATGCATGTTCATGACTTTTTTCCTCTCCAAGTACATAGTACTGGCTTTTTCAGTGCTTTTTGAAACCATGATGTTTCAGTTTTCACTCAATGGGATCTTGCAATAGATGCTCCATCTGTGTTTTGAGGAGCTACTTCATTTGCCAGGAAGTTGTCGCAATGAAATTGTGGCAAGGAAACACTGAGTGGCAGATGAGTGGTTTTAGTGTTTAAGACCGGAACTCTGTTAACCAAAAGAAACATAGAAGCAGCCCTGTGAAGGTATAAATCCACTTCTCCTGGAGAAGGGGAAAGATCATCCAGCAGTAAGGCTTGAAATTCTTTGAATGGTGTTATTGAAATAATTCCCTTTGCCTCAGCAGTAAAGTGTCTATACTGCAATCCAGTATATATACAATTTGCAGTGTTATTGGAATGATTTTTTTTCAGTATTCATGCTAAGTCCTAAATTATCTGTACAGTTGGAAGCATAGGAGAGGAGTGTTGAATTAAATTGAAGTAGAAGGTCAAAATCCAATGACACCAAGGGAACAAATAAAATGGACAAGAATAAGAGAAACATTTAGTTTTGGAAAGACCTTGAAGGCCATCAAGTCCAACCATTAACCTGGCATTTCCAAGACCGCCATTAAAGGTGGAGTGTAAAGGGAAGGAGGGATAATGGTCTTACGTTTTTTTGATATGTCAGTGTCAGCGTATAATAGGATAATGGTAGTATAAGTACAGTTATCATACCAGGAATGACCTAAAACCACAAAAATTGCTATGTCAGTGGAGGAGAACTCAAACCAAAAATCTAGGCAAATGCTGTCCTGATCTGTTTTGGGCTTTTTCCCACATCTATCTCTAAATTCAGTTCTACCATTACGACCACGTAAATCTACAAGGTAATAATAGTTATGTGGTGAGCCATTAGGGGGCCATATGTATCCAACTTATTTATAGCCTGCAGGTTTGATTTTTTTTTAAAAATCAACTTGATATATCTTAGCTTTCTATATGTGTATAGCCTGTGTAAGTACATAACCTTAGTTTCTTTCCTTTGTTCACCTTCTAGTGATTACATGTACAAGTTGCAGGTTGTCATAATTCGATTGTGCCCTTTTGGAAAGGCTTTGTGGTATGTAACTCCTGGCCTCTGTGTCACATATATTTAAATAAATATTTATTATTTAAATACTGTTTATTTAAACAGAAGCTTTAATAAAATTTTAAATACTTTACTGTATTGTACTTGCTTTGTCTGTAATCCATTAATTTAATAAATCTATATTTTAGTCAGTTTCTGTTGCTCTCATTTTTCTACAGTTTCAACATTCAGTCTCTGCGAGTACTCAGGGTGAACAATCCCACGTGTAAAATACCAAAGATCAAGGCTCAGCTTACTGCTGTCACGCAGATGTTGCACTGGGCAGACAAGCCCAAAATACAGAGTTATGGCAAAAAGCCTGGAAGCACAGCTATGGATAAGACATACTTGTATGTTCTTTATACAGCACCGCATTAATCTGGGCACTTTATTCCTGATTCTTCAGCTGCTTGGTTTGGAGATAACTTTATACTATGCTGCATATACATACTGTCTATTTAACTCTGATCCAACCATTTAGTTGTTTTGTGCCTTAGTGTTCCCTCTTGAAAGTGAGAGTAGGACTTCCCTATCTTAAATTAGTATTTCTGAAGTGTGACTGTTGGAAGGAGAAGGGTCACTTATGTATGGAGAGAACATGTACTTTTAATGTAATTATGATATGATACAGGTGTTAAATTCACATACAAGAAGTCTGACAGAAGAGTGACACTTTAGACATTGTAGAATCTTTGAACTACCTATGCTGTGCCATAGTAGATAAGTTCATGAAAGGAAAAAAATGTTAATTATTCATAACGCTTTGCTGTACCATAAAACTCGATTTATTGAGACTATAATTTGTTCAAGTTGCATGTAGTAGAAAAATATATCAGGAGTAATTAGTAGTGTTCAGGATGTGATGAGGTAGATATATCCACAGAGGACAATTGAAAACAGTAGCAGTGTGGTATTGATTGCCTTTCAGAGGAAAAAAAATCTTGTCTCATTTCTAAATGTTAACAATTCAGAGAGAAAAATTCCCACTTGGGAAGAATGCTTTCCAGGTTGCTTCATTGCCAGGTGTTTGACATTGAGTGGAGCCTTAGATGAATGAAGCTTATGGCAGCTTTTGGAAATGACCGACTCCGGGGAATCTTGGCTTCCTGCTGTGAAAGTTTCCATTTTCAAAGCACATCAGTTTCAGTGGGAATGTTCCACTGGTCCCATATGCTACTTCTGACAGAGGGGAAGTTTTTAACCTGAATATGAGACAGCTACTGAAGAAGTTCCCTTGCTGCTAACAAAATGAATTTCAATATGTTGCCAATGAATAAGCGGCATGTTCCCAACTGCTGAAGGAATTTAACTCCATCAATTATTAATGACAATTTTGCTTTAATTTCCTTTTTTACCCTGTTACCTTTTAGCTCCACTACTTGCTCCTGGTAGGACTTTTGGGTTCTGAAGTTGAATCACCCAAACGATATGCTAGTTTGATTTGAAATTCTTGCTGTACTTTCCTCCCCTCCCTCGTACGCTCTCTCCTTGACCTAGCAGCAGGAAGCCTTTGTCTGAGGTGTTCATCTGGAACAACTTTTCCACACTTGTTTTCATGTTCTGTTAGATTACAGGGCAGCAGGCCTACCTTTGAAGCTCCCTTCTCTTTTGTTTCTTTGCAGTGCACTCCAGTAATTAACTTTGTCCTTCTTTTATTTGTTCCAGTCAATCGCAGTCCACTCTGCTGAGCATCTTCTCCCAGGAGTACCAGGTTAGAAGTTTTCTCCTTTGTGAGGGTTGACAGGTGCCTAATTGAATGATGAATGTCCCTTTATTTCTTTGTAATTGAACTGCCAGCTTTCTGATTGGTTTGGAGGATGTTCCTTTTTCCACATCAAGCACCGCCTGAGTCTCAGTGGATGGCTGCCAAGCCTACCCATCCATCTGTCTAATAACATCTAGCCTTTGCTTATTTGGTGGACCTGTAATAAATTATGCTAAACCATTATTATTCTGACAATAATAATTTCCCTGTGTTGCGTGGTTCCATGTGCTAAATGTTTGCTGACTTGCACTGTCAGTGCTGCTTTCCATTGCTGACAGAGATGATGATAAATGACCATTGCCGGAGTGGCAGAAGGCAAGAGAGGCAGAAAATGGAGTCATTTATCATGAGATGACAGGTGTCAGTCAAGTGGCAAGTCTCTATGGAATTACTTTTTGTAGTTTTTCAAATAAGTTGTTTTTAAGCAATGTTCTTCCTGGTTAAAAATGCCAATTGAATTGTAAAACTAGAGTGCACCAGACTTAGATGGAATTGAATTGAGGGAAAATTAATACAAAGGTTGAAAGAGAGTACAAGTTTTTCTTTGCCCTCAGCAGCCTTCAGTAAACTTATTTAGATCCAATTATTGTGACCTTACTGGCTTTTACATATGGTACATTGCAGTACAGTCTGAAGAAGTTCAATTCAATAGGTAGATTGAATGTCATTTCTGTATGGAATCTAAAAACATGGTTCACATCTATCAAAGTGTAGCCAAGGATCACATGTTTGCGTAGTCCTGATCTCTGTGTTTTGATCTATGACACATTTGTAAAAGTCCTTGTTTTTTCATTTTTCTAGAAACAAATCAAAAGAACACATGCCAAGCATCATACTGCTGAAGCTATCGAAACTTACTACCAAAGGTATGACCTCCCCACCCCAGTTAATATTCCCATCATAGCTACTGGTTTTTATGGCAGTTGTGAGTTAGTTAGCTGATGAAGCTATTTTTGTATAATAATAAATTAATAATTTGGGAATACAGAATGGTCCAGATAAAAAATGTTTTTCACTGGAAATGCAGAAAATTTTCAGGATTTGGTCATTCTGATTAAGAAAGAGTTTACTTCCATAGCTCTAAGTCAGGATAAGCAAATATTTTCTCAGTGAATGTGGTGGCATTTATTATGTATTGCCTATAGTTTGTAATTTTTAGGATTTCTGTGTCAAGACTGATTTTGATGACTTCCTTACAGCAAGAGAGCTTGTTCTGTTACAGTTGCTTGTTTAAAACATTTGTGTTACATTACAAAAAGTTACATATTCATGTATTGCCAGTTAAAGCACTAATTTTTAGATCGCTCCTGTTTTATCAACAGAAGTGTCAGAAATAGTTTTTAAGGGAGGATGAAAACCTTTATGTCATTTTACAATTGTTTGCATCTTAAGCTAATAAACTGTGCTTGCTATTCCGTATAGTTTTTCTGTTAGTTCTATAGGCTTTACTAAAAATACTCCAGTGACATAATTGGGGCATAGTGATAACAGGTAAAGATATGCAATTAAAATATTACTTTGTAGACTGACATATCTGAAGAGCATGCATGGCAAGTGAATTCATACTTGTGATGTATGATATTCGTGCTTAATACTAATCTGTATGAATCAAGAAAATAAACAAAGAGCCTTCATTTGTAAACAATTAAATGTGATTCTGCCAGAGTCATGTATTTAAAACTTAATCACAACCTGATTATATCAGACACTGGTTTAGAATATCTAGTGTGAAGTGTACTAGTTTAGGTGTTTGGTTTTGGTTTTTTATTATTTGTATTGTTCTGTAAAATTTGTACTGGATCACATAACACTTTTCTTAGGGTTAATTCTTGTTTAGGGTTGATTCTTGTTTAGGAAGAATATCGGCTTAAAATTTTGTTGTGATAATAACATGCATATACAGTACTACTTTTAATTATTTTTCACTAGCACAGTTTCAGTGAAGTGGCCTGTGGTAATTGTAACTGCTATGTAAGTAAGCCTTTTCTTTGAGTATGTGTAAATCACTAGTTCCAGCCTGAAACTTCAACCTGAAACATGGGACAAAATTTTGTTTTATGCAAAGCAGCAGTTGTATGGGTGTCAGTAGGGTTGTAGGTATGATTAAGTTTGTCTCACATCAGGTAGGAGGATTTGGTCTCCTGTCTTCTTCTGTAGTCTGAAGTATGATAGCAGTACATAACTACTGCATTATGTATGAAGCTGTGTGATAGTGGTAGGGAAAATCATTCTTTATGCTATTTCTGAGTATGTCATTTTGCAAGTGTATTAACATGGCTGAGTAAAATGCACATGTTTTAAAATCAGAGATGTTCTGGTCAATAGTTAAAAATCTCATTTCAGTCCTATTTTAATAGATTTACTGTGTAGTATGTTTAGGAGGCTACAGAAGCAGACAACTTGAGTTAGAAGCCACTTTGAAATACTTCAGGCATAAATATGACAAACATGTCTTCTCCTCTGCTCTTCCGTAGCATCCACTTTACCGCTGTAAGCCCCAGCCTGGGTGCTTCTTAGTATTTCTGCCGACATACAAGCAGATAATTGTGCTGTCATTGCTTTCTTGGGTCAGAAACTACCAGGTTTTGAAGGTAGACATTTCCAGTGGTGCCTGTTAGGAGCAAGTAAAATAGTTAAATGGAGTAGTTTATTCTGCTTGGTTGAGACTTACTAGTCTGAAACTTAGGCAAACACAAAGTACAAGAAGGAACAACAAGTTTTCAGAACAGTATTGCCATCAGCATATGAGAGCTGTTAGTCTATAATGGAGTTGCCAGAAGCATTAGAAATATCTGACAGAAATTTACTTCATTGTCACTGTAGTGTTGCTGTTCAATCATCTAGATGCATGTTTGAGAACATTAATCTCAAGTACATTTTCCTGGTTGTGTATTTTGTGTATGATCCCTCATTTTCTTCTGTTGTAAATTTTCAATGTTTAAAGATACATGAGGCATCTTGTTTTGTGGGGCTTTTTTTATGTGGAACTAAAGTAGGTTACATCAAAAAGTGTTTTTTTTTTCATTTCCTTAATTCATTAAGCTTCATCATAACTTGCAAGCAAAAAGCCTTCTATCTAATCTTATGTGAAGGAGTTCTATAAAGGTGTGCCACCCATTCCACAGAAAGGTAAAATGATAAAGAATTTTAATGTCTGTAACTAATGAGCAGAAGAGTGTCTTCTGATGGATAGATAATGATAGAGCTGGAAAGGCTGTGGCCTTCTAATGATGTCAGTAATGATGTGCTAGGCGAATACAGATAGGATAAACGAGCAGGTTCAAATGTTGGTAACTATTGTTCTTTTCCACGTGGCTGCAAAGCACATAGTGGCTTCCAATATCATTGCTCCTTCCCATCCGCTTCTGAACACAGGTTTCAGGCTTTATCAAAGTGTAAATATCAAGCAGTGCAAGTGACAGAAGTGAGAAAAGCAACATTGTGTGAAATGATGGTCAGAAACATCATTCTGTAATACCCTCAACTAGAAACATGAAGCCTTTGCCACTGATAGGATAATGGCTTTCTATCAGCCTTTATTGAATCCTAAATATGCTTTGTTTTCTCTTTAGAATATTAATTGTTAGACTGATTTCACTAAAGTAGGCCTTTAGTATTTAAAGTACTGCCCAGTTGATAAAATCTGCAATAAATTTGAGAATTTATGTTTTTGTGCATAGTAGTGAATTGAGTAAGATATACAGTGCACCTTCATAGCTGAAGGTCATGTGGAACCAAAAATCTTTACTGGGAATAATAGGGGTTTATTCATCTGTGATGTATCTTTAAGAAGTACAGTTATAATTTATTTGTGTGTCATTAAGTCACACTTTTTAAATTTCTTGATATATTGGGTTTTTTACCAGTGACTTCATTGAGATGGATATATTTTGCAGGTGAATAGAACAGGAGACAGCCCTGGAGAATTAGTGATTGCTTAAAATACTTCTTAAAAGATTTTCCATTAAATACTTTGTAATGGGGTATTTTCCCCTAAATGAAAAAGATTCACAAGGGATGCTGACATGTATAAACTGGCCTTTTCTTGCCACTGCAAAATTACCTGCCTTTGTCTTGTCTAGGTACCTGAATGGGGTGATGAAAAATGCAGTTGCCCCAGTATTACTGGACCTGGCCAATGAGGTAATCATCTTTCTTTTTTCTTTAATCTTCTAGTGTAAAACCTGAGGGGCATATCTATAGTGACTTCAGTGAGAAATGTAATTAACCTAAAAAAAATGGTTTCAAGGCACATTAGACATTTAAAATGGTTCCCCAGTCTGTTAGTACTTAAAATGATTAGACAAAAAGCCACATTTATTAATAAATCAGTTCATGTAATTAGTCTTTTAACTTCAAGGCGAATGTGTAGGATACCCTGAATTTGTATTTTGCTGAAAATTCCAGACAGACTGCAGGTTTATATGTTATCATATGTTTATCATATGTTTAATGCATAAACTTACTGAAAATTCTCACCTTGATTAAATGGAGTTGTATCAGTTTGATTCCTTGCTTTTAATAACAAAACCCTTCTAAGTTATTACTATTTTTTAGTAATAGGAAGGCTTAAAACAGATCATTTTCCTGCCTCCGTTTATTTCTGTTCATATGGATTAGAGGATGGCTAATAAAAACCGCTTAAGATAAAGCACTTAAGCAGAAAAAAATTCCTTAGTGTATGAAAAGTTGTGTACGGATGCCATTAAAGTCTTGACAAATTTATTGATGCTGTTTATTAACTAGAATATGAATTTGCCTTGTTACACAAGGTGTTATTTATTAAAAACAGCTATCTTAGCACTAGCTTAAACAAGAGGTAAAAAGTTTGAATGAGTGGCAAGCAGTTTCATAGAAAAAAAAATTGATGAAATACCTGGTTTTTAAACTCTAAAATATTTATTTATTGTAATAGTAACGGTACAATAGCTGATACTCCCTGGAACTGCTTATGCAATCCTCAATGGGATAGAATGATATGTATGCTGTTTTGTGTTGCATTTTAATAGAAAATATAAGAAGGAGGCAGAAAATGAGTGTTTGCATTAAAAATGATATGGCACTGTGAACATTAAGTGTAGCAATAGCAGCAAGTTCTACGTGTTACATTAGTAAAAAAGAATGTTTTTTTTCTCTCATGTACATTGGTGCAGCCAGCAAATGAGTGATTACCTATCAATTACTGGAAGGTTTTAATGGCCTGTGAAGTGTCTGTGTAACCTGACTGTACAGTTAGCATAGAATAAAGGATTTATTTCATATTAGTAGTAATGTGTAGCTTCTTACCATCTCTGGAAAAGACAAGTCTTGATGTACTGAGAATAGAATGTACTTTACATAAATAAGTACAATCTTATTAAGAATTTAGGTAAACATCCCAATGGATGATATATTGTACCCATATTATACAGGAACTGTCATAAAAATATTTCAAGCACAGGGTAATATATCTGTTACTGGTTCTTTGTATATTTTTCCCATTGATTTAGAGATGATGCATATAATTTCTGACTGAGGTGAGCATATCTTTGTTTATATTTCACTAATGCATTTTTGCAATTCAGATCAAAGATATCTGTAGTTCAGAAATAAATAAAAATTAAATCTAAGAGAAATGGGGGATACATAAAGAACTTACCTGCTTCTGGTTTTGTACTAGCAGGTATATCAGAAAGGCAATGCATTTTGTGACTGCCACCTAATGCATTAGGGAAACGTGGCAATAACCAGCACCAGATTACTGCTTCCAAACAATCAAGCTGCCATTTTTATATGATAGTTAATATTTAAATGACATACTCTTGCATCTGCTGACAATTGATGTAATGGTAATACTTTATGAGTCAATATATATTTAATCAGTGGAAACTGTAAAAATTGATGAGAAATATATAACATAGCTGTATTACAGTGTGTAGCAGCTCTGTTAAATAGGAAAAGCTCCATATTGTTATCTTTTGGGGATATTTTTTGAGGGTTTATAAAACTACTTGTAATTCTTTTTTTTTAAGTGAAATTATTTGCCAGCTGTTCATATTGTATGTATAGTACAAAAAGACTAAAATAAATCACATTTTTGTTAGAAACAATAAAATTAGTCACTGTTCTCTTCATACAAATATTTTCAAGTGAGATTTGAAGCACTATGAATTTTACTTACATGCTAAATTCTGACATGAAGCATGATGGCCCTATTTCAAAGAAAGATGGACACATGATTAATATGAAAATTAGGGCGATGCAAGTACCTGAACTAATAAGGTAGTCCTTATTCAGGCTGGACTACCTTCAGTAATTTCACCATTTTTCATGTGTCAGCTCTGATGTGGGTTACTGGAAATAAGCAGCTCCATGGAAAGCATTTCTCTCTAGTTGGGGAATTTAAGCCCATCAAAGTATATACATATTTGGAAAAATATG